>NW_028230457.1:11812697-11974569 GCF_043228905.1 Azolla caroliniana
ATTGGGGGAACTATGGGGGAAGATGTCATCTCGGCTCGTCCCACAAGCGCGGTCGCGCTTCATTTCGGTCATGCAAGATCATCTTCATGCCGTCTGCCTTCAGCCCACAAGCAAATGAGCATTTTGGCGGCCCGAGGAGGGAGGCGATATGAACAAGAACGTAGAGGAATATAGGGCTATTCGCCGGCATTCCTCGGGCTTCCTTGTCGGTTTCGAGCTAGTCCTCTACGTGTTAGGCCTAGATGAGGATCCCATCCATCTCCACCCACTCGTAGAGGAGTTCCGGGACCTCGTCTTAGACTACATATGGATGTGCAACGACATCGTGTCGTGCCACATGGAGGCTTCCCTCGGTTACAATTTCAACCTTCCGTGGGTCGTGTATGAGAGTGGTGCATTCGGGTCCTTCCAGGACTCGGTGGAAGTTGTGGTGGGTATGATGAATAGTGTGGATGCTCGGTGTGCACAAGTAGTTGATGCCATCCAACGGAATGAGGAGTTGATACGAAAGGAGCCGAAGCTCAATGCTTACTTGGCGACCATGGCGTCGTGGATGTCCGGCACGCTTTGTTGGTCCTTTGAAACCTATCGTTATGGACTCAAACACGACAATGAGCATCACAAGCATACAATATCTTGTTGATCTACGAATACATCATCTTGATTTTTTTGCATGTATGTTTTTGGATTGTCGAGAACCTAGTCTCCCCAACATTGTCTACTAATTATTATTCCATTAGCTTTTTACCATCCTATTTGACAACCTAGGGTTTTGACTCTTGAGAATCTAAATTTGCATAAATGTGCGTGTGTATGGACCTAGTGAGATTGAGGTTTTTGGAGTGAGCGGTGCCGTGGTGTGGTGTGTCCTGTGTGAGAAAAAGTTAGGTTCCACGCGCATCTCGTGAAGTGATGTATAAATGAAGATAATAATAACAAAAAATAAAACTTAAAGTAGCCTAGTGGTCCTAGCCATTTTTGAATAATCATGAAACAATTTCTATGTAAAAAACCACCAAAATCGTGGTATCTAACCTAATTGTTGTACAAACCATCAATTTTGCAACATTTTTCCCTAACCTTGTGTGTATTCTCCTTAAGCATTTGCTAATCGTGGTGGTGAATCCCCAACTTCCTCACCCCTTGTGTCTCCCCGGTCCAAGGCCCCGACGGTCTCGTTCGAGCAACACACGCACGCGAAACTTTGCGACAACGGTGAAGAGGCCAAAATCGAAGCTACGAGGGCACTGAAACAAGCCTTTATTCCACGAAAGGAGGTCGAGTTAGAATTCCTTACCATTGAATTCTTCCTTGCTATTAGGCAATCAAAAAGAGGCTCTAATGTTTTGGATTGGTTTTAAGTGTGATTGTGTTTCCACTCAAGTGGAAACCACAAATAAAAGACATATAAGCAAAAGATAGGGGCTGCTAGTGTAATTTCAGCGCTACTTTTTGTTTACTTATTCTTTATATGTGAAGGCCAAGGGTGTTGGAGTCTAACTAATTACTTAAGCAAAACATAAAGAATTATATACCAAAGAAAGGAAACAAGGGTGCCAAACCACTCAAGCATCCCCTAGCCAACGCCGTGAGACGGAACGAAAATTTCATCTCCTTAATCCTTACCAACATTCCTTTTAAACCACTCCAAGTAACGGAGTAGAGAATTATCTCACATGTATCTGAATTGCCCTTTCATTACTTGAAACTAATTCTCCTTTCCGCCATTCATTAACAATTGTTTTCAATTATTGACTATCTTACTCGCAATCAAACATGGATCACTTAAAGTTAGGTGGGGTGGTGTGTGTGAGAAAAAGTTAGGTTCCACGCACATCTCATGAAGTGATGTATAAATGAAAATAATAATAACAAAAAATAAAACTTAAAGTAGCCTAGTGGTCCTAGCCATTTTTGAATAATCATGAAACAATTTCTATGTAAAAAACCACCAAAATCGTGGTATCTAACCTAATTGTTGTACAAACCATCAATTTTGCAACATAACTCTTCTATATTTTTGTCTACATTTTTCCCTAACCTCGTGTGTATTCTCCTTAAGCATTTGCTAATCGTGGTGGTGAATCCCCAACTTCCTCACCCCTTGTGTCCCGCTAACATGACAATAACATTTCCTGGTTGCAGTGACGGATTCATATAAAACGGTTTTGGAATGTGAGCTGCCCGTGAGTGATAATATGGCTGGATTCTTATTTTCTAGAGTTTGTATATGGTATTTCTTGTTCTTTACCATGGTAAATGTTGATGCAGATCAACGTGAAAGATTTCTTTATGATGTTCTTCTTGAATGATTCACTGAAGTTCTTTGAATCATTTCACAAAAAATGTGGAGATCAAGGCAAGAAGACTGTAAATTCTACATCTTTAATATGAATATAATTCATTTGCTGTATTCGTATTGAATTATGCGGATATACCCATTAATTTTATAGGTTGATAATGCAACTTTTGAAACATGAATCTGATATGCTCAAATCAAAACTAATCCCTATGAACTTTAAATTTGTTGAAAGGTTTTGGAAAGCTCATTCTATCCCTTGCCTTTTGGCTCTTTTCCACCCATTACATGCAACTGGCTAACATTTTGGGCAGGGCTAGGAATCTCTAATGTGTTAAGCCTACATTTGTGTCTGCTAGATCCATCAAATGCATGGTTTCTCAATTGGTGCCAATCCTACGTTTGGCTCTCCTAGATCCATCAAATGCACCTTAATTATTTTATCATGCGGATAGTACATTTATCACCTACAGTTAACATATCAATTGAGGTGCAGTTTTCATCTACTACAATTAAAAGAGTTAAGTTTCAATGAAAACATGATGATGGCCAAATGCAGCACTGTACCTGCTGAAGAAGGCAAGCTTCACTATCCACTAATATTTTTCAGTGTGGAAATTCTTTTTGAAGAGGCAAAATTTGGCCTCTTGGGCTTCATTCATTCATCAATTTGTTTACTACCTTATTCTAGCCAGGCCAAAGAAGTATGTCTTACATTAGTTTCAAGCTTAAAGTGACCTGAGCTCTTATAATTGTTATTCTTTTATCCTCTTATATTTTACTTAAATTCTAAGTGTGTGGTCTATTAAGCTCATTTGATCTCCTCTAGCAGTACTACATGTTTTGAAAGTCAGTAAGCACATTCTGTTTCAGCATTCCCTCTCTTGTCATTT
Source organism: Azolla caroliniana (assembly GCF_043228905.1). Lineage (NCBI taxonomy): Eukaryota > Viridiplantae > Streptophyta > Polypodiopsida > Salviniales > Salviniaceae > Azolla > Azolla caroliniana. Next base: position 11,815,890 of record NW_028230457.1, read on the forward strand.
GCCTGATTTAAAAGATATTGAAAAAAAGAAACTTCTGTTTATAACTGCTTCCATGGAATGGGGGGTTCTGTATTGAAATAATGGTTGAAACATATTTCATTGATTTATGTGTGCAAGAGAAAAAATTAGATGCACAAAAATTGGATTCTGGACATATTGATTACACAGTATTTTATTGTGGCACGATGATTTTGTTTGTGTTTTTCTTGATTTTGAAGATTTTCGGTGCACAAATTGGGCAAAAGGTCAACATTTTGGTGGTCATGTGCGAGACGTTTCTTTTCGGCATCCTGTCAAGGTCTATTTTGGTAAGGTACCCCTACAAAATTCTATTTTGTACAATTTCGTGATTTCAAACTCATATACTTCTGTCAGGCCCCAAAGCTAGTAACTGTCAAGAGGTTCAAAGATATCGTGTATACCGGGATAGGTATATACTATCCTTCCCATGTGTCACCCAAGTAGGTTTCATGTTTTTTAGATAGAAGGTAACATTGTCACAAAATTTAATTTTCATGCAGTCACCTAGTTGTAGAGACTTCACAACAAATGAATGACATACCTTACGGTGATTATTTTCATGTGGAGGCAAGGGTTGTTGCTGAATTTCTTGTTTTATATTTAACTGGCGCAGCAACCTGGTTAATTGAAATTTATCATTCTACAGGGGCATTGGGATGTTTATCCATTGGTTGGCAAAGAAACACCCAGTTGTGTGGTTCGGGTTTTTGTTAATGTTTCCTTCTCCAAGAAAACAGTCTGGAAAGGTAAAATATTGACGATTTTGTCAATACACAGTGGTAAAGCATTGACTTTTTTGTTATGAAAAGAATCTGTATTTACCTCTGTAGTTTGAGTGGCATATGTTTCTTGTATAAGTCATCTTGCGTGTAAAGCTACATGACACTATCCATTATTATGGACGAAGTGATGAAATTTCGATGATTGTAGTGCATTGACTTCAATTATTTAACAGGTAAGATCGAGCAGGGCACTTTTGAAGAATGTAAGGAGGTTTATGGCACTTGGTTGGGTGAGGTAATGATCTTATATAAGGGCAGGAACCACTTGTCTGCATGTCTTGGAGCTAGTTATTTGATGCAGAACCTATATTGCTACATATGTTTTTGCTCTTTTTTTTACCTGGCACATGTTTTTTTCCTTTTTTTACCTGGCCTTGGCTCCTGCATATCATGCACCATTTACTCACCATGTTCATTGTGTTCTAATTGAAAGTTGATGAACAATAAACTGATGGATCCCATGGTTCAGGCATTTAAATGTTTGCAGGAGAAAGGTTTGATTGATAGTAAACCAATAAAAGTTGACAATGTCAGCCAGACTAATGCGATAGGTAATTGCTCTTTATGTTCGTTCTCTTGTAAATCTTATGGTAATTACATTTTTTCTTGTCCAAACTCCCAACTGGAATGCCAAACAGATGCCATTTTCTGATGCATATCATGCATGTTATATTGTTTTAGGATCTCCAAGAACAAAATCAAAAGTGAAACGGAAGTCTGAACTTGGAAATGGGCAAATTCAAGGCCAAGAGAAAGTTTCAACACCAGCATCCCAGGAAACTAAACAAATGCTCATAACTTTGGCTTCACAGCCAAGTAAAGAATCAGACGTTCTGCAGCAGCATGATGATTTTGTAACTCGTCTTGGCTTTACCGACTCAAAAAAGCTTATTGTTGTTATCTGCATATTGGCAGTATTGGTACTCATACAGACAGGGATTATTATAACTCTATCAAGTTCATCAAAGGTGCAATATGTACCCATTAGCCTACAAAAGCGTGCCACAGTTTACTATGAGTCATTTGCTGGGAATTCTCAACGACGTGATTTAACATGGCTGGAAGATTCTGCAAGGCTATTGGAAGAAGAAATAAACATAGCAGAGGCACGAATAGAGAGTTTGCAGAATTCCTTGGGTATCTTGAAAAGCAATTTCAAGTTGGTTGAGAAGTCGGTTTATAATTCAGGATTAGCTCCTGAGATCACTTGAAATCCTAGCTAAAAATGCAGAAGCATTTATACAAAATCCACTAATCACTGTCCATGGCACATATCTTCCCTCTGTTGATCGAAGCATTTATACAAAATCTCTCAATCAGTATCCACATCAATCTGTCTCTTTGCTGAGAAAATATTCGAGATTGACGGAAGGGGTTTTCAAGGATTGCTATCCAAATGATGATGTTTTTTCTTCTGATAGTCTTAATACAACCATCACTGTACAAAGTCAATAAGCATGACTCAAATATCATTGTGCATTGTATCCATGACATCTCTAAATACCTTGTTCATTGTTTTTCAAATGCTTCTCCTTTGAACATCAGAAGACATTCGATGCAACAGCTTTCTTGACAAAGAGATAAAGGGGAAACTTCATGCATCTGTTTTTATAGAGTAAATGTTTTGCATTTTGGGCACTGCGAGCAATCACCACAATTGTACCAAGAGCTTTTTAATTCAACAAAAGCTTAAAACCTCATCATCAATTTTTTTGTGGTGACATTCTCATCATGGTCTATGTAGTATAATAATAATAATAATATTTGTACGTAACCACCCGATTCTCATTTTCGAAAAACTAAGCCTCGACTTCTGTCATGGCACTGAAGCTTCACTACCTGGACGTTTTGTTTGATTATATTCTTGGTCTTTTATACCTGATTGTGTGATTGAACGTTCCGGAAATTTTCAAACTTCTCATGTTTGTGAAGATGCACGATGAGCTGATTCATGCTTTGTGGTGTTTAGGTTCAAGTGATTTCCTAACTATCGCAAATGCATGGGCATGGTTTACTTGATAAAAGACTTTATTTATTTATTTGACATTTGTAACCTCTCCATTAATATCACAGAGCAACATGAGATATTGGTCTTTTCACATGGGATATCGATGATGAGAAGGAGTTTCCATACCCACAATTATGGCATCATGTAATAATTTGCATCTTGTATATAATTCTTTGTTCATCATGTGATAATTTGCATCCTGTATATAATTCTTTGTTCATCATGTGATAATTTGCATCCTGTATATAATTCTTTGTTCATCATGTCATACATGCAAGTATTATATTGGAAATTACTCCTAAATTAAAGCATGATGTCTTGCTTTTCACAATGTAGGTGTATGAAGATGAGTTGACACAACATGCACACACTCTCACACGAAACTATGATTTCACAAATTATAACTAGGTGTTCTAGGTTTTCCAAAATATTATAAAGAACAAGGGAAAATTATATAAGTAAGTAAACTTTTATAAAAGTGGGAACATTATATAATATATATGTGCATACATACATCTGTTTGTTTTGGGTTTTGTCTTTTTATTGTTCATGAATACTTTATAACATAGTTTCATGATGGTACAACACGATACTTTCTGATCGGGAATTATGTAGTTCCAAAAATCATGGAGCACTTTGAAATTGTTACTTTCTCAAATTTGCATGCTCGTGATTGGGAAAAGGGTTAAAATATGGAAGATGATCGAGATATGCCAAATATGCAATGACCACGTGCAAATATCGAGGTTTTTTTGGACACTAATACAAGTATTATTGAACTGTGGCTTAGATACGATGAAGAGAACACAATTAGTTTGAAATCATAATTGAAATCATAAGCCTACAAAGAAGTGTGGACTCATTCACTTAACAATCGATGTCGGTTGCCTATTTTCATGGGGATTAACAATGTGGGGAGCATTACATTCCAGTTTGATGTTGTATGAGGCAAACGATGTTCAAGAGGCAATGATGGTACATAATAGAATATTGATATTGGTCAGCCCCTTTCAACAACCTCGAAAGCAGGTGTGATCTGTCCAGATATGGAAAACAATGACTACAATAACGTTATGGGCATTATGGAAATGTCGATGCAACCGACGTTATGATGCAACATATCAGTGTCTCTCAGATGTCTTGCGTGAGATATGGGAGAACTTGGTGGCAGTAGTCCGCAGCCAGTATGACAACATGCAGGGTTCACCAGAGATTGTGAATAAGAGAAAGAAGAAGCTCCTTCACTTACGGAAAAAGTTACCCCTATTTTTTGAGTCAACTGAAGGGCCTCAATGGAACTATCAACTTCCATGGACCCTTTCTTGAATATCAGTGAAGCATGGCAAAGTGCAACAATAAATTTTTATACCTTTTACAAAGTTCTAGCTTTGGTCTTAGGATTATTGTATATCATTTTACATGAAAATTGTAAGCTTTTGGGCACATAAGCTTAAGTTATAGCATTCACATGTTTTTCTTAATACTAATGAGGAAAATCTTTGAAGAAAAAAGAAGAAGTGTGGACTCATTAAAAGGGTAAAGACACATGAGAGAAATATAGACATGGGTACCACATTGGGCATCATTATAAAGCCTCTTGTCAATACACATCTAAACACCACCAACACAACCATTGGAAAAACTTTCACACTCAATACTAACCCAAAACACAGTAGCCTATTTTCCGTTACTTAATTGCAAGATAAAATTCAATGGCAAGGAATTCTAACTCAAGTTACCTCCTTTTGTCCCCTTTCGTGAAATCAAGGCTCGTTTGTGATTTGAGCACCTCGGTAGCTTTGATTTTGGCCTCTTCACTCCAAAAACCTCAATCTCACTATGTCCACACACACACATTGATGTAAATGTCTTCTCAAACCCCTAGGTTAATTACAATATCAGTTGACAATTAAGCTTGTTTGCAACAACAAAAAGCTTCAAAAACAAAGAATGATATTATTCATGCAAAGGGGATCTTGTCAAATAGGATGGTTAAAAACTAACGGAATAATAATTAGTAAACAATGTTGGGGAGGCGAGGTTCTGGACAAGTCAAAAACATACATGCAAAAAAATGAAGATCGTGTGTTCTTAAATCAGCAAGATATCGTATGTTTGCGATGCCCATTGTCGTGATTGAGTCCGTAACGACATGTTTTGAAGAACCACTGAAGCGTGCCGGACATACACGACACCATCGTCGCCAAGTACGCATTGAGCTTCGGCTCCCTTTGTATCAACTCCTCCTTCCGTTGTATGGCATCAACTACTTGTGCACAATGAGCATCTACACAATCCATCATATCCACCACAACTTCCACCGCATTCTGGAAGGACCCGAATGCACCGCTCTCGTACATGACCCACGGAAGGTTGAAATTGTAACCGAGGGACGCCTCCATGTGGCACGACACGATGTCGTTGCACATACATATGTAGTCTAAAACAAGGTCTCGGAACTCCTCGACGAGCTGGTGGAGATGGATGGGATCCTCATCTAGGCTTAACATGTAGAGGACTAGCTCGAAACCCACAAGGAAGCCCGAGGAATGCCGGCGAATAGCCATATATTCCTCCATGTTCTTGTTCATATCGCCTCCCTCCTCGTGCCGCCAAAATGCTCGATTGCTTGTGGGCTGAAGGCAGACGGCATGAAGATGATCTTGCATGACCGATATGAAGCGTGACCGCACTTGTGGGACAAGCCGAGATTACATCTTGCCCCATAGTTCCCCCAATGCATCTAACATGATTAAGCTCTGGGCATGGCAGTCACTCAAATTGTCGAAAAGTACGACATTGCTAGGAGATTGTGGGTCGCGGAGTTTAGAAAGAACCAATTGTGCCCAAACATTGGTGGTAGATGGAGGACCATGATCATGAGACCCCATGAAACCATGATCTTCGGTACCGAGTAACAAGGGGCCATTGTCTTCTATGTCGTCTGACAAGAACAACCAAGCAATGAACTTGATGATGGTTTCAAGATCTCGGAGGTCGGTTGCTTCCGCAAAAAGGATGAGACAATAGAGGAGACAATAGAGGATGAGACAATAGAGGAGGAGCTGCTCAGAACCGGGGTGAGCCAAGTTAAGGATCCATGACTCACACACCATCCTCACACTCTCATATTGTGGGTGCAATTTGGCGGGGAACGAGCATCGGATTGGCGGCAATGTGAAACTGGTACTGCAAGTTGGGATCACCATTGAGGAGGATACTCTAAAGGTTGATGCCAAAATGTCTATATATTATTGATAGGTATATGTTGAAAATATGGTTGTGTTGGTGCTTTTGAGATGTACTATGTCGATTTATGTATAGATCACATTTTGAGAGTCCTTTTATAATAATACCAAATGAGGTACCTATGTCTATATTGTCTCATGTGTCTTTCCCTTTTCTAATGAGTCCAAAGAGTTCCATATGACTTTTGTAGCCTTAAATTCCAATTATGACATGATTAATAGATTTCACAATTCTCGTGGTCCGTAATGCCATGTTTCCACTTGCTTGTAGTATTGCGGGTGCAATTTCATGGGGAATGAGCATCTAATGTGAAACCGGTACCGCAAGTTGGGATCCATGAGTCGCATTAGGTCCTCATGGTGCTCTCGGCATTAAGTTGGGCCGCTCAAACGAGTGCTTGATGGGCGGGAGTGTGTCACCAGGAGCTTGTATCCAAGGATCGCGCTCCGTCTGGTGCAATCCAGAGGAGGCCTGGGCAATTTTAAGTTGAGACCGGTAGCTTGGATCTGCCGCCATGGCTAAGATTCGACTACGGCCAACCTCACCCCAACATTCATGAGATTATTACCATTGAGGATATGTACTCTCAAATTGATCCCAAATTTACTAATAGATATGGTGAGAGCTTTTGATGGATATGATTGTGTTGGTGTTGGTGTACGGTTATGGAGGTAGAGCTTCTTGCTTTGATGGATATGGTTGTTTAGGGATTATATGGAATCAAAGGACTCCATACTTTTTTTTTTGTATAGTCTTTAATTCCAATCTGTAAGAAATCAAGCAATAACACAAGAGATAGGAAGAAGATAACAAGGAGAGAGAGAGAGAGAGATCAAGATCCAACAGTTGTATTTCTCACATCATATGAATAGTGGTTACAATGTGTATATATGAGAGAAAGGGTGGTTACAAAACGTTTTTATAAATGAGGGGTATTTTGGGAAATATTATTTATTACTTTATTTATCATAATATGTTTTATTTTTATTCCTAATATTATACTTTATTTTATATTCTAACACCGCCCCATAAAATAAAGTGTTTATTTTTCTTTATTGATATTGCTAATACTAAGACCAATTTTATTACAACAATTCCAATGTTTTTGTTGTGGTACTGGCTTCATCAAAAAATCCGCCCACATTGTTGTAGTAGATGTATAATGTAAAGACATTTCTTTTGCTTCTACCAACTCTCGAATAAAATGATGTCGCGCTCTTATATGTTTATTTTGATCCGTGATCTTTGGGTTGATAGCTAGCTTAATACATGACTGATTGTCGCAAAATACTTTGACTTCATTAAGCTTTATGATGTCGAGCTCTTCAATGATCGTCTTTATCCACAATCCTTCTTTTGCCGTTAATGCCGCCGCAACATATTCCACTTCGGTGCTAGAAAGAGCCACGGATACTTGACGTTTGGTTCTCCATGCAATTGCCCCATCGGCAAATGTGAAAACCATACCAGATGTTGAGCGGGAGGTATCAAGATCCCCCCCCCCCAATCCGAATCCGTCCAACCGACTAATGGTGTTTGGAGCCAACCATTAATTTGGGACGAATTCCTAGATTGGAAAGACTTGTATGTGAGACCGATGTCTTTAGTGTATTGTAGATAGCGAAGAACTCGCTTTAAAACATTCCAATGAACTACTCTGGGATTCTGCATAAATCTAGAAAGAAAACCAGCTGAGTAAGACAAATCCGGACGTGTACAACTCACAAGATACCTTATACTTCCAAGGATTTGTCGATAAGGAAGTGTTTTCATGAGTTGCTCTTCTTCCACGGTCTTTGGACTATCATTGGATGATAGTTTGCACGGTACGATCATTGGTGTTGCAGTAGGTTTGCAATCAGACATCTCGAACTTGTGAAGAATTTCTTCGACCAACTTTCGTTGCGACATAGTAAGTGTGCCTTCCGTCCTATTCCTTGTTACCTTGATACCAAGGCAATACTCTAGTGGTCCTAGGTCTTTGACGGGAAACTTCTCCTTGAGTTGATTTATAGCCTTTCGCATTGAAGTAGTAGAGTTTGAGGCAATTGGCAAATCATCAACATACACACCAATGATTACATAGTCACTTCCTTCTTTACGAATGTAAAGATTTGGCTCGGCTTGAAGACGCCGAAAATTAATAGACATAAGAAATGTATGGAGCTTGTGGTGCCACATTCGTGGAGATTGTTTCAAACCATACAATGACTTATGAAGCTTACACACATACTTTGGGAATTTTGAATCTTCAAAAAATGGCGGTTGTTGCATGAATATTTCTTCATTTAAGTCGTGACCATGTAAAAATGCGGTTTCGATATCTAAGTGGTGAAGTTCGAGATTAAAACCGGCCGAAAAAGCAAGCATGACTCGTAATGGAACCATTTTTAGTGTCGGCGCAAATGTTTCTTTAAAATCCACACCAGGAATTTGTGAAAAACCACGAGCGACGACACGTCGAGCTTTATATCTCGTCACTACACCATGTGCATCCTTCTTCTTCGTAAGTACCCACTTACTAGATATGACATTGCGATTCTTTGGTTGTGGCACTAAAGTCCATGTTCCATTGCGCATGAGTGCCTCCATCTCCGTTTGCATCGCCGACTTCCACATTTCACTCTCGGGACCATTAAGGGCTGCTTTTGGAGTGAGATTTATGTCCTCAAGTGGAATATCACCTTCATTATCTTCAATCTCGTCAATAGTCTCCGGTCCGAAGTCGGCCATGAGTGCTTCGAATGGACGTGTGGCTTCCATGTTTTCGTAAATATTACGAAATTTTTGCTTGATTGGTTGCGGCTGATCATCAAAATCCTCATTTGTTGGGTAAGTGTCGGGTAGAGAAGGAAATATATTGACATTAGGTGATGCTTCTGGTGTGAAACCTATATGTGGATGACTTAAGTTCACATGAGATTTATTAGTTACACTTTTTCTTGTGTAAATCGGTGTGAATAGGTTATTATTTGGTGAAGAGTAACTGAATTGGAGAAGCGGGAAGAGTTGGCGCGCTCCAAAACAGTGTCTGCACCTATAAAAGAACCCGCTCCACCTCCCAAGTCCTTACTTCTTCTCTGTGATGGCGTTTCCTTCTGTTCCAATGCTTTGCCGCCACCGCCATCTTGCTGCAAATCGAGCTTCTCCTGTTGTTGGCCGCGCTTCTCCTGCTGTCTATGGCCGCGATGCAGCTGCATATTCTCCCGTTTATCAGAAGATTGTTGATCCTCTTGCTGATTATACTTCTGATCATAAAGATGTTGTTTAATTTGCTGATTATTTGGTTGATTATTTTGATGATTGTGCTGCTGATTATGTTGCTGATCAGGGGGTCGTTGATCATGTTGCTTATCGGGAGGTTGTTGATTCTGTTGTTGATGGCCGTGTTGATGGTGGCTGAGTCGAAGAGGCAATCCAGCTACTTGAAGCATACTTCGACTAACATCTAGGAGCGTCCGATTCTTGTACTCAGCTACACCATTTTGTTGCGGGTTGTATGGTACAGTATGTTCATGTCTTATTCCATTTTCTTTACAAAAACTGTTCCATTCATCACTAAGATATTCCCCTCCATTGTCAGTACGAATAGTCGAAATCTTATGTTGACACTGGTTTTCTACATATGCTTTATAATTTGTGAATGCATTGTATGCTCTAGATTTCTTCTTTAGAAAGTACAAGATTGTGAATCTTGTGAATGTAATAAAATACCTGTTACCGTTTATTGATACAGATTGCATAGGTCCACATAAGTCTGAATGAATGAGTTTGCTTATTGGAAACTTTTGTCGATACTGCTTGCCATAGATGCATCCCTCGCATATAGATATATAGCTGAATGACTTTGTTGGAATTCCTTCGAATAATTTATGAACTTGACCAGTCTTCATCGCCTTTGGGTTGAGATGCCCGAGTCGATGATGCCAAAGCATTGTAGGGTCAATAGGTGACGCGCTTGATGCAAAGAGGGCTTGTATAGGAGTTTTATCCATCATTTGTAAAGGGTACAGTCTTCCAGATTTGGGGCAAGTCACTCTTAACATCTCACCAGTAGGTAATTCATGAGAAATAACCGCAAACCCTAAACCCTAAACCCTAAACCCTAAACCCAACATGAGGCTGCCATGGCCATGTGGCTAGCCTCATGTTGTGAACTCGTTCTTTTCCTTCGTAGTTCATCCTGCTTTAACTTTGCTACTAAATTTTGTAAATTTAGATTTTTATCTTCACTATGAATACTTACAAAAGTCACCCATGATTCTGGTAGCACTCCCATTAAAATCTCACATTTGGACATTTCATCGATATTATTGCCTAAAGAGATGGTTGTATCTAATTGCTTTTGCCACTTCATTATAAATGTGTCGATTTGTTCACCTTCTTTCATCTGTAAATTCATTAATGATCTGAATGAAAAAATTTTAGTCGTTCCGTCAGATGGTTGATGAATCTTTTGCAAATACTCCCACATTTCATTTGCTGTGTGTAAGTTTCGAACATAATCGACTTGCTCATCACTTAAGTGCATTATTATCTCCATTCTAGCGTCGAGGTCTCTGCTTTTTCCACATGCTCATCCTAGGTTCTTGTTCAGGCATTTTCATGGAGCCATCTATTATATCCTTTAGATTATTACGCTCCATTATCAACTCCATCCGTGTCTTCCACATCCTGTAATTGTGAGTAGTTAGTTTCTCAACTACATATTTTCTTACCATATTTGATGGATTTGCAGGATGATGATTGTTTGATGTGGATGTGGTTAGGTTTTCTGATTCTTCTTCGAACTCCATCTCGCTTAGATCGTCCGGATCAATCCAAGAACAAAATGTTTTGTGTTTTGATTGATGTCTCTAATTTTGCTCTGATACCATGTAAGAAATCAAGCAATAACACAAGAGATAGGAAGAAGATAACAGGGAGAGAGAGAGAGAGATCAAGATCCAACAGTTGTATTTCTCACATCATATGAATAGTGGTTACAATGTGTATATATGAGAGAAAGGGTGGTTACAAAACGTTTTTATAAATGAGGGGTATTTTGGGAAATATTATTTATTACTTTATTTACCATAATATGTTTTATTTTTATTCCTAATATTATACTTTATTTTATATTCTAACACAATCAATGTGCCTTTTTTTTTGGATATTAACCTTTTTTGTAGAGCCTTCATAAACAATGTACCAATGAATGTATGTGCCATCAAACCATGTCATCAAGTATTCACGAGACATCATGCATATTGAAACTCATACATGATGCAAATAATGATTATAGATGTAATGCCATATTCTTGGCTATGGAGTCCTCTCTTCATTATAGATATCCCATGTGTAATGACCAATATCTCATGCTTGTGCCACGGCCCACCATATTGATGGAGAAGCTACTAATGTCACATGATCAAGCATAAAAAATCGAGAATATAATTGGGCAAAACAATAAGATCATCTATGTAGTGAAGACTAGCAATGGGCTCGGTTTCGGCTCAAACTGAACTGAACCATTAAACCATGGCTTAACAGTTTATTGGTTCAAAGATAAATAAACCGTTTGGTTTAGTTTACATGTTATGATCCGGTTCAGTTCGGTTCTGAATTTCATGGTTTGGCAGTTTATTGGCTTATCGGTTCGGTTTTAAATTTCATGGTTTAGCGGCTTATCGGTTTCGGTTTAAAGGTTTAAAGGTTTATAGGTTAAAATTTATTCCTAAATTTTCACCTCTAGGCTCTAACTTTCAACTATAGTATGAACCATACGTACCATACTTTTGGATTAACTATTTATTATGAGGTAAATAAGCCTAAAAAATAGAAAAAAAAACAAAAACAAACATTAAAAAATGGGGAAAAACAAAAAAAAACACAAGAATGTTTGAATAACATTCGCATTTGTTCTCCAACGTAGGAAAACAAATGTTATGCTAGACGAACACGAATTTTACGTACTATACTTTCAATTGTTAATTTTAAACCTCTAGGCTCTAACTTATTAAATTTTATATGCATTAATAATTATATGTAGAGTCTCCTTTTGATTTATGATTATCAAATTTATGACCAAATTTATAATATGTATGATGACCAAATTTATGATGATTTTCTCATAGAAATTCATAATATATATGATAATAAATATCTCTAAAAATTGGTTTTGTTTGGTTTTGATTTATGATAAACCGGTTTGGTTTGGTTCTAAATTTTCCGTAAATGGTTCAGTTTAAATGGCTTCATAAATTTTAAACAGTTTCGTTTGGTTTTTATTATAACCAAATGGTTTGGCTTGGTTTCAAGGCCAAGAAACCGAACCAAATTGGGCCCATTGCTAGTGAAAATGCAATTTTGTGATAGTAGAAGTTGATGGCAAGCCTTTCCTAAACCAAGAATTGGGAACTCATATACAAGCATGCAACACAGAACCATAACACTAGTGACACTAAAAATTACGTCTAGTTGTACAATAGAGCATGGAGCCAAATTGGTGTAGAACATACAAACAATGATATTACAAAACATTCAAGCCAATTCCCATTTTTATGTTTATTGTTGTCAATATCATTTCCCATCTCATGCTTGAATGCTCCATAGAGCGTTGTAGTAATGTGAGGAGAGCATATGTTGAAATGGGTTAAACTAAATTTTCATCTCCTTAATCCTTATCAAACTTCCTTTTATTAAGCCACTCCAAGTAATAGAGTAGAGAATTATCTCACATGTATCTTAATTTCCCTTTCATTACTTGAAACTAAGTTTCCTTTCCATTATTCATTTCAAGTTGTTTGCAATTATTAATGATCTTACTCACAATCAAACAGGGATCACAACTTATTTTTTTGGCTCTAAAATCTGAGCTTGGAGCACAAAATTACACAATTTTAGAGCAAATTCGCCGAATAACTAGTTGTGGGTAAATACGGAAAGAAACTCATTGCATCAACATAAAGATTTCATCTCAAGGAAGACAATGAGATTTTCGGAGCTTGATTTTGACCTTTGAGCGAAAAGTTGTGAGATCATATGTTAATTTTGAACAACTGGAATTGAACATGCTACATTGACCAGAGGACATCCCGAAGGGGGGAGGTTATAAACATAAATCTCCGAAATTTCAACCCCCCTCAAGGAGGCATGGATACTTTTAAATTTTCAAAAACTGGAATCCCATTGAAGGAAAACTCCACCCAGGACTAGTGTTGGGCAAAGTTTTTAATCCCTACCACAAATTTTCCTACTTCTGATTAACCTAACTGGATTATAACCATTTTAATTGGCCATTTTTGTATCAATGTTTATGTCATTTAGAACTTCTTGATTATTATTTTTTAAATCATCACATACCAAATCGTATAGCATGAACATTCGGTAGAAATTTTACAATTGGTAAAATATTGAGAACATTGGCAACTAAGTAATCCATTGAGAAAAAAATTACTCTACAATATTGAAATATCAAATGCTATATTGAAACCATAGTACGTAATATTCATGTTTGTTAGCCCAAACATTTGTTTTCATATGTATGCAAACGAATGCGTATGTTATGAAAACATTTTTGTGTTTTCTTTTACACTTTTTGCCTTAACTTACCTTAACTTTCTTACCCTAAAAAAATTTACCTTATAATAAATAGTGAGTGCAAAAGTATATGGTATTTACCATAATTCGAGGGTGTTTTTCTTACGCGAATGATAAGAATGTTCACGAATGCGCATGTACGAATGCTATGTATGCTTCATACTATGATTGAAACATCACATACCATATTAAAACAAAAATACTAGATTGACCACTAGATATGATAAACATTAAATGCCATATTGAAACACAAATACCATGTTAAAAAATGGCATGTCATATTGAAACATCACATACCAAAATCATAGAACATTTATATCTAAGTCTCTTACCAAGAGAGAGAAACAAGTCATTCATTGCATGGAGAAATTTTGATTTGTATCTTTTATGAAGTTCTCAATGTCATTATCACAATGAGAAGTTCTTGTGAAAATATAACGATATGCCTTGCTTCGCCACAACAAGATTTACGCATTGAAGTCATGCTCTTCAAGATTAGGTCCTTCAATAGATATTTATATCAATGTATCTACCACATTGCTTTTTAGTCTATTTTGTAAACCTATTCTTTGCTAGATTTAAGCCACTAAATCCTCTCTCACATGGTAATATAGAAGAGTATCAAATTGACCCTATCAATGAAAGCTTTAAAACCGTGGATAACTTTTCTTTTCACACATAATTACAATTTATCATATACCCAAACATCTAAAAAATCTCTTCCTAGCCATTTGTGGTAGCTTTCTTTCCTTCGTCGCGTTCATCAAAATTTTCATTCTTCACCATCTTTGTGGAAATTTTTGTTGTCTTTCTCTTCCAAATTTCAGAATTTGAAGCCAAAAAAATCTTTGTTTTCCTTGTTTGTCCACGGAAATTTTTAACATGGATTTGCAAGAGATATTTAAAAGTATGTATATTAAAAATTATAAATGATAGTAAATTCTTGAGAATGAGTATTGGTGTAGGGTCATGGAGATAGAGAGAACAAAAGCATTTTGCTTTGATGGATATGGTTTTGTTGGTGTTAGTGTAGGGTCATGGAGATAGAGAGAACAAAAGCATTTTGCTTTGATGGATATGGTTTTGTTGGTGTCAGTGTAGGGTTATGGAGATAGAGAGAACAAGCGCTTCTTGCTTTGATGGATATAGTTGTTTAGGGTTTATATGATTATGGATATGTATAGATCTCAAGACTAGAGCCCTTAATTATTAGACTAGAACCCTTAATGATTACCCTCTTTCCAATTATTTAAAAGACTCCATACCCTTTTTTTGGATTGCCTTTAATTCCAATCAATGTGTGCCTTTCTTGTATAACATGTGCCAATGAATGTATGTACCGTTGTCGTAGTGTATTTCGTACACTACGTGAAAATAATATAAAATAACCGATTGATTAAATATGAAGAAAAAAGAAGAAAATATCAAAATAAGCATTACATGCATAGGGCAAGATTTAAACCTTGCACCTCCATGTTAATAATATAATGTCTTACCATTGCACTAGCATTTCATCAATATTAAAAAGTAGATGTTCCACATAGAAAGTTTAGTTAACCTAGGATAAACTTTGGTTAAAAGAAAATGCATGCTAAAAGAAAAAGCTACGCATGCACATCTAGCGTGCATGAACGCTATATTTGATAAAAAACGCACAAGTTAGAAAAAGCATGATCACTTTAGATAAAGAATAGAGTCTATAGTTAGAGAAAACGCACGGGTTGGAAAAAACTCTCTCATCTCTATATAAGGATGAGGAGCACAATGTAATGGGTGTAGAATAGTTGGAAATTGGATATATTTCCTAAAACACCAATTAATAAACTATACTCATGGGATTCACGAGGATTCTATATCATTCTCTTTCAACCCAAATTTATATTCTTATATTCATATTGATTAATCTAATACAATACACTCGTAGGATTCACGAGTTTGCTATAACTCTTTCTTACAACATATTTATATTCTTATTAGCCTTAAAACTGTCATCTTCCTAGTCCAAAACCCCAACAGTTCCCCCCGACTCACGCAACGATCCGACGCCAAAAGGCACGACACCGTCAAACCATGTGATCTAGTATTCATCGAGTATATAATATAGAATCTTCCCACTTTATATAATTGGAAACTTATCCCGCACCTATATATTAATTAATGCCATAGTTTTAGAGAGTAACATGCCTAATGTCACACATAGACAAATATGACATAAAACGAAAATCCGAAATTGAAGCACGATGACTCCTTTTCCACATGTGGGTCCGTAAATATGAGTCGCTCACATCATGAAACATTTGGTATCATTATAAAATGACTATCAAAGTGGGATCTATAAATCAATATACATCTCAAAACCATCAACACAACCATCTCAAAGCATGACGCCTCCTTTTCCACATGTGGGTCTACTCCTGTTTCACATGTGGGTCGGCAAATACGAGTTGCTCACATCATGAAACATTTGGTCTCATTATAAAAGGACTCTCAAAGTGTGATCTATAAATCAATATACATCTCAAAACCACCAAAATAACAATGTAGATCAGAAATGAGATGGACTATGAAATCGGAAATCATTAACGCTCTACTGATTAGGGAATCTGCTACTCAAAGGATGACAATGGAGAAATGGATAGGCCATGAGGAGGAGGGTTCTCTGATCCCGAGAGGTAGGGGATCACTAGACAGACTCGAAGGCCCTGAATTATGAGACACTGAGACACCAACACAGAATAACGGCATTCGAGTACTCGCGTACACTGGTCATAAATGGGTTGTAGATCCTGATCCAACCAAAGTACAACCCGATTGGCATATATGTACTCATGAAAACACATGGCTACGTAAGGTCAGTTGGGACCCTTTGTAATAGACATGGCGTGATCCCTACGCGGAGCAAGGAAGCAAACCCATCCCTTTCTTCCAATTCACAACTAGATTGGGTCGCCACATTCTAGCTACTCAAGTAGCCCGAGAACCGGCTGTTGCGAAGGTCTGGCACACATTTCAAGTTCCCTTCGCAATAATCACCAAGTTTTGGCAGAAAATCTGGAAGCAACAACACGTGAGGCGAATTACCACTTTCCAATGGTTATTAATACATAAGTCCCTACCGGTGGGAGCATGGCAACGTGGGAACCTTAGCTCTCCTAATTGTGTAGAGTGCCCACATGCAGTAGAATCCATACGACACGCTCTATGGGACTGCCCAACGTCCCATCGAATATGGCGGGGGGTTGGCCGCTTGTTGCAATTATGCCAGGTGCAAGGTTCAATCAAGTGGGGAAATATATGTTGGCTATCATGGCAAGCTGCAATTGGCCGATACGAGCATCAGGAGGAGGGGATGACTTTGGTGATAAAAGCACAAGAGGTCCTTTTCTCCTCTAGCGGCAATGTCCACTCTATTCCTCTTAATGACAAATCTCAAGAGGCGTTGGAATTGGTCAGCCCAATAACCCTTTGGATTCTATGGAAATAACAATGTAGGCGAGTCTTCTCCAACCAAACCGCCCATCCAACAAGGTTACTGCAAGACATATGGAGTGAAATTGTAGCCACTCTAAAGAGTCAATATGATGGCCTTAAGGGCGGCTCCGAGGGAGTTGAAAGACAACGTATAGCCTTCATCCAACAATGGTCATCCTCTCCCTTTCTTGAGTCAATGGGCATCCACATAAGATGGAACTATCGCGTCCCTTTAGGGATTTGTACATAATCATCTCATTTGTAAAATTTTATAACTAATGGAAGGAGTTTTTTTTGGGAAAAAAAAAACACCAAAATAACAAACATATAATCAAACCTCTCACCCTACTATACATATCAATAATAATATAGGCATTTTGGCATCAACTTAGGGTATCTTCAATGGTGATCCTTAGGAGTCTTCCCTCGGTTACAATTTCAACCTTTCGTACCTCGTGTATGAGAATGGTGCATTCGGGTCCTTCTAGGACGTTGTGGAAGTTGCGGTGGATATGATCAATTGTGTCAATGCTCGTTCTGCAAATTCTAAAGTAGTTGATGCCATCCAACACAATGAGGAGTTGATACGAAGGGAGCCGAAGCTCAATGCTTACTTGGCTACGATCGTGTCGTGTATGTCTGCCAACATTCGTTGGTCCTTCGAAACATGTCATTACGGACTTAATCACGACAATGGTCACAAGCATATAATATCTTGTTGATATAAGAATACATGATCTTGATTTTTTGCATGTATGTTTTTGACCTGTCGAGAACGTAGCCTCCCCTACATTGTTTATAAATTATTATTCCGTTGGTTTTGAACCATCCTATGTGACAATATGTCATTTGTATTAATCATATTATTCTTTATTTTTGAAGCTCTTTAGCATTGCAAACAAGGTTCATTGTCAATTAATATTGTAATTGACCTAGGGTTATGAGAAGAAATTTGTGCTCGTGTGTGTGTGTGTGTGTGTGTGTGTGTGTGGACATAGTGAGATTTGAGGTTTTTGGAGTAAGTGCATGAAGAGGCTAGAATCAATGCTACGAGGGTGCTCAAAGCATGAACAAAAGGGGGCGAAAGGGGGTTGAGTTAGAATTCCTTACCATTGAAATTTTCCTTGCAATTAGGTAATGGGAAATATGTTATAGTATATTGGGCTAAATTGAGTGTGGAGGTTTTTCCACTCAAGTGGAAGTATAGTACGTAAAATTCGTGTTCGTCTAGTATAACATTCGTTTTCCTACATTGGAAAACGAATGTGAATGTTATTTAAACATTCTTGTGTTTTTTTTTTGCTTTTTCCCATTTTTTTAATGTTTTTTATTTATTTTTAGGCTTATCTACCTCATAATAAATAGTTAATCCAAAAGTATGGTATTTATCATTCTTTGAGGGTGTTTATGGTACGTATGGTTCACATACTATGAGTGGAACCCACAACTAAAGGGCAATAAGCAAAAGGTAGGGCAATTTTGTGTAATTTCAATGCAACTACTTTTTTATTCTTTATATGCTTATGCCGAGGATGTCAAAGTCTAACTAATTAATTAAGCAAACAATAAAAGAATTATAGACCAAAGAAAGGAAAGTGTGATTTTCTCATTGTGACGTTCAAGCTTGGATATGATTTTCTCAATGAGAAATTAGAAGCCAAATGTTGTTTTTTCTTGCTTTTTTCTGAATCTGAAAGCAAGGCAAGCTTGGATGCGAGATTAGGAAAGAAAATTTTCCAAAGTACTCATCCAAAGCTTCAAAATAGAGCCATAATAAACTGTACAGCCTCCCTCCACATAACAAATGCTATGAGGTCCGCTTATAAAGCATGAGACTTAGCTGATTAGGAGAGAAAATTTTCCCAAGCACTCATCCAAAGCTTCAAAATAGAGCCATAATATGTTTTTAGATAGAAAAAGGCTTTCACATTAATGAAAAGTTTCTTACACATGCTTTGAAGACCAGAAAGCTAAAAAACACCATATTCAATAAGTTTCTGTGATTCCAATTTGATATAATGTTCAAGTATGAATATATATAGAAGTTGAAATTTGAAATGTTGACTGGCGTACATATCTTAGATAAAATTCAAATAAATAAACCCATCACTCATATACATAAATAGTTGCATGAAAAATTTGGAACATCCTCTTTTCATGTACATGGTCCCTACAAAAAGCACCAAGAGCTGACCCTGCACAAGGTTAATAGAGAACATTAGACTAAGTGAACAAGATGCTTAAGAGAAACCTCACCCTAAAAATGGAACAAAAACAACATGTCTTGGGATACAAACATATAAAAGTGGCACAAGATAAACATGGCGATAAATAAATAAAAGACGGCTCCGATCGTCTACGATTTCCGAGACGAGTTCAGGGCCGTCCAAGGCCTAGATTCACGGGCTTCACCTATTTAATGTTTCTCCCCCTAATAGTGACGAGAGGGTCAGGGCCTAAATTTGACGGGTTAATATTAAAGTTTTTTGACGGGCATTTTTTAAAGATGTATGTCATATGACATAAGATTGCAAAAACTAACATGTCCTTTGACATACAAATTAAAAAAATGAAAAGCATAGTAATATGACCTAGTACTCACCTTTTCTACACTAACCTAAATTTTTTTAACAAAGCATAGTAACAAGTATGAAAAAAAACAAGTTAGTAAAATAAAATAAAAATTAACTTAAAAAAAGTAGGTTAATAAAAAAGTTAGTTGCATCTTAAAACTTAACATTAAAAACTAACCTAGAGCCTACACTCTTAGAGTATTTATAAAGGTTATTGTTTAAAATTTAAATCAAATTTTAACTAATATTATTAGTAAAAAATAAATATTTGAGAATATATATTATAATTACATGATATTGTAAAATGCCTCAAACTCTCTCCCCTTTTTCTATTACATTTGAATGCTTTTATACACCTTGGTAATACATTCGAAGATACATTCGGTTATCTTGGCACACTTACCTCTAACTAACCTCTTACTAACTTTAGTGTAACTAACTAACCCAAGGTCTAACTCCCCTAACCCTGGTTATAGCTACTTGGGTTAGGGGAAGGGTTTTGGCCTGTGGTTTTACCACGCGATCCCACAACTCTCCCCTTCAAAAAATCTGAGTATGTCGACTGTGTCTGATGGTGCCTCTTCGCCTCCGTCATTGTGGGAGTGACATCCGCCGCGTTGCTATGGCAGAGGGCATCTCCATTGCTCGTGTGCGGTGGTGGCTCTGCTTCGTCCTGCTGGCTAGCTGCGACTGAAGGGTTTTCTGATTCATCCTCGCAGGGGACGTCATGGTGAGTTTCTTCCTCTTGTGCTTCTTGAGTTGTGGATTGTTGATTATATGGCTTCATCCGTATCACGTGCGCATAAGCAATCCGCCCATTAGCATCGCGGCGGAGGGAATACGTGTTGGCTCTCATTGAACGGATGACCGTAAAAGGGCCGATCCATCGATGCATCATTGATTCACTGAGTCCTTGTCGGCGGATCGGGAAATAGACTAGGACCTTTGTTCCGGCTGTGTACTCGACCGCCCGACGACCCTTATCATAGCACCGCTTTTGGCGCGACTGAGCCAATTGTAGATTCTTGTGTATGCTCAACCGTAAGATAGGTTGAACCTGTTGCAAGTGCAGCCACCAATCCATCGCATCGGTTCGATTATTTTTTTTGGGTAGATCCACCTTGATGTCGGGGGGTAAACGGGGATCTCTTCCATATAGTGCTCTGAAAGGGCTGATTCGAGTCGAGGCCTGCACCAAAGTGTTATACGCATGCGTGATGAAGAGTAAGATCAAATCCCACGTTGTGTGTAGTGGGTCGATGAATGCGGTAAGTTGTTGTTTAATCATCTTGTTCATCCGTTCATTCAATCCGTTCGTCTGGGGATGGTATGGGGAGGTGAATATCTGTTGAATCCCTAACTATGTGGCTAATGCTTGCAGTACCTCTCCGCTAAATTGCGGTCCATGATCTGAGAGGATGCGAGTTGGGCAGCCATGTGGGAAAATGATCCGCTCCATCAGCTTTGTTGCTATGGTGACGGCTCGTGCATCCAGAATTGCGGCGGTTTCGGTCCATCATGTCAAGTATTCTAAGATGACTAAGATATACTTGTTTCCTGCCTGGGAATCGGGAAAAAAGCCGATGATATCCCATCCTATTAATTCAAAGGGTTCAGAAACAGTAATAGGTTGGAGTAGGCCGTCATTGGAATGGGGAGGATTAATTTGTTGACATGAGTGACATTGTTTGATGTAGGCCGCAATTGTTGTACGCATTTGCGGCCAATAATATCGGAGACGGATCTTGTCCAATACCTTGTGGAATCCGAGGTGGCCGGACATCGGGTGATCGTGAAAAAATTGCATATATAAATTCCGCAAGCTTTGTGGCTCTTTCCATGTTTGTATAAAGTATAAGACATTGTTTTGCAATTGGAAATGGGTGTGTACCTTTTTGCTTGTTGTCGATTGGATGTCATGGGTGATTTGTCGTATTTGCTCATCGGCTTGTTGTAGGGCTGCTATCTGGGCCATCGTTGTGGGTAATTGGACTAGTGTAGGATTGAATTGAACACATTGTGTTTCTACTCTTGACAAACCATCGACGATCACATTTTGGACTCCTTTTTTGTAAGTTAAGGTGTACCGATATTCCTGTAAAGCCATTGCCCATCTTAATAGGCGACCTGGCGGGTGTGGCTTGTTAATCAGATGGATTAGGGGTTGGTGATCCGTTTCGACGTTGACGTGGGTGCCATGTAAATAGGGATGGAACTTTGTGAAAGCCCATACGATTGCGAACTTGGAGCCTTTTCGCAATAAGTGTCGTAGGGTTGTTGTCATGGTGGCCATATTGGGAATGAATCGGAGCGAAAAAGTCGCCATGCCTAAGAAACTATGCAGGGACTTGACTGTGGTTGGTCGGGGAAAATTGGTCACGGCCTCGGTCTTCTTTGGGTCCATCTGTAGGCCTTCGGCAGAAATTATGTAGCCCAAAAACTTGAGTTGGGTGCTACCCCATCTGCATTTTTTCCATTGTAATTTCAAATTGTGTTGTTGTATTCGTTGTAGAACTGATTGTAATACCTTAACATGTTGTGGCCATGTGGAAGTATGAATTAGAATGTCATCCAGGTATACGAGCACTGTACCGTTAGCGATAAGGTCAACGAATATTGAATTTGCCATCCGTTGAAATGTGTTGCCTGCATCGGACAAGCCAAATGGCATCCTATTGAACTGGAATAGCCCTCTGCGTGTTCTGAAAGCTGTCTTATGTGCATCTCTTGGGTCCATTGGAATCTGCCAATATCCAGCCGCAAGATCGATAGAGGTGAAGTACTTTGAGCATCCCAGCTGGTCCAAGAGATCATCTATTCGCGGCAGAGGGTAAAGGTCATGGATGGTAACTTGATTGAGCTTGCGAAAGTCAACACAAAATCGGTATGTGCCATCATCCTTTTTGACCATGTGTGGCTCCGATACCCAATCACTATGTGGGGTGAGATGATCCCCTTTTTAAGCATCTCATTAACTGCTCGGTCAATGCGTGCATGATCTAAAGGAGAATGTCGTCTTGCTGCTGTCCGGACAGGTGTTGCGCTTCCTGTGTTGATGACATGTTGGACTGGGAATGAGACTGTAGTGGGCTTGTCAGATGAGTTGATTAGTTCGGGGTATTGAGCTAAAACCCTGTGGACATCACTTAGGCGAACCTCCTTGCTTAATGTTACCTGTGCATTGCTGATTTGTTGGTTGCATTTGCTTGTGAACAGGGGAACTGGCCTTGCTTGTGGTAATGTGAGGTGACGCGTATGGAAATCGAGTTGGGCCCTGCTCTTGATGAACCAATCACATCCGAGTGTGAGTGGGAACAATTAATGTGGAAGGACGTAAAAGGTGTGTGTGATCGTGGTGGAGCCTAGCTTGAGTGTGTAGACGACTGTGGTGTTGGACTTATATAGGCGTTGGTGATCGCCAAATAACACCTTGATGGGGGAGGCTTTGGAGGTTGAAAGATTGAGGCGATCAACTAGATCTTGACTGATGGAAGATATGCTACTACCGGAATCAAAGAGAACTTCTTGTGGGCTATGGAGAATTGTTGCCATGGTCGTGCACACGGGAGAACTTGAGGATGTGGATGCTTGTATGTGCGGGGGTTGTGCTCCCTTCAACACCCCGCGACTTAGTTTTCTGACAGGTCGGTCCGATAACTATTGTCAACCAACTATACTTGCACATTTTGCTTCTGTGTTTGGTTGTTCCATTTCCGACAGTGTTTCTTCACGTGCCCATAGTTGTTGCAAAAAAAACACTTAGGTCTTCCTTGTGTATCGCGTGTTGGCAGGTTCCTTCTTGCTTGTAGTTGAGCGTTCTGGATATCGATTTCCATTAGCGTGGCGTTGCTATTGTATTGTTTCTCGGAATTGACATTGGATGACCAACTCATTTGGAGTTCTGTTTGTGTTGCTGCTTCAATGCGTTGTGCAATGAGGATGGCTTCTTGAAATGTTTTGGGGCCTTGATCGCGCACTCGACGATATATTTCTGGGCATAGCCGTGGCCATAAGAAGAATAGCTTCATCGATTCTGGGATTGTTGGATTTGCGCGAGTAATTAATAGTTGTAATCGGATTGCAAATTGTGTCACTGGCTCATGTTGTTGTTGTTTGATTGTCTCTAGTTGCTGCAAAGCCGTCTGAGTTGAGTCATGGTGAGCAAAATTCCCGATCATGAGGGATTTAAGTATCGACCAATCGTTCTTGGACTCCTCTGTTTGCTGTATGAACCATGTGGTCGTGATGCCCTCCAATAAAGTTCGCATCTCTAGTGCTTTCCGTGCTTCGGGCCACTGATGATAGCTCGCCACCATTTCAAAATGATCGAGCCAAGAAAGGATGTCCTCAGACGGCAGACCTGAGAAGGATTTAGGTCGTACTCGTGGGTCTGGCCGATTAGCGTGCCTATCTGTCTGCGAAGAGAAAAAAGATAGCATGGCCTGATTAGTCAAATTTGATTGTATTGCGATGTTAGATACCGCTTGTATTAGTTGATCCAGCTGGAAAGCTTGACGGTTTTCTTGGTGTTGTTGCAGAAATTCTTGATTCATGTCGGTGCATTCTGTTACTGATACATGTTTAGGGTTTATATGATTATGGATATGTATAGATCTCAAGACTAGAGCCTTTAATTATTAGACTAGAGCCGTTACTGATTACTCTCTTTCCAATTATTTAAAAGACTCCAGAGTCCATACCCTTTTTTTGTATAGCCTTTAATTCCAATCAATGTGTGACTTTCTTGTATAACACGTGCCAATGAATGTATGTACCATCAAACCATGTCATCTAGTATTCATCGAGTATATAATATAGAATCTTCCCACTTTATATAATTGGAATCTCATTCCACACCTATATATTAATTAATGCCATAGTTGTATATTGTAATGTTTGATGTCATATTTCATGTGGGTGTGAGTGCATTGGTTGTCGTATGCAAGCAACTCGTATTTAGCATACACCCACATGTGAAAAACGAGACATAATGCCTATTGAAACTCATATATGATTAATGATCATAGATGTGATGCCATATTCGTGGGCCATGGCTATGGAGTCCTCTTTTCATTATAGATATCCCATGTGAAAAGACCAATATCTCATGTTGTGCCACCAAATTGATGGAAAAGCTACTAATGTCAAATAAATAAATAGATAAAAGTATGCTCAACGTAAACCATTCACACCCATCCGCGATGTGAATTAATATGTAACTTGAAAATAAATCTGAGAGAGGTGGTGCACATTTTGAACCTTCACAATAATGGAGAAACATGAAATCGCATGATCAAGTATAAAAAATTACTATACAATATTGAAACATCACATTCCATATTGAAACAAAAATACTTGATGGAACATTACAAGGAAAAATTATACATGTGTTGTATATAAAAGTGGCAAGATTATATAGATATATATCTATACATACTAGCATACATGTGCTTGTTTAGGGATTCGTCTTTTAATTATTCATGAAATACTTTGTAACATGGTTTCATATGATACTTTCTAATGGAGAATCGTGTTTCAAAAATCATTAAGCACTTTAAAGTTGTTAACTTCTCAAATTTGTATGTTTACGATTGCGGGAAATGGACCAAATACATAAGACATGAGGTATGCAAAAACACAACGTGCAAGTGGAAATATGTACATATTATGGAGGCATTTCCAAGCACGAGACTTGAAAGCTACAAAGACGTGTGGAACTTTTTGGACATGAGTACCTTATTTGGTATGATTATAAAAGGACTCTTGAAGTGTGATCTATGCATAACTCAATATATATCTCAAAACCACCAACACAACCATATCATCAAACCTCTCACCATATACATATCAATAATATAGCCATTTGACATCAACCTTACGGTAGATACTCAATGGTGATCCTCAATGGGAATAATAATCTTGCGAATCTCGAGTCCCTGAGGCTGGGCTCCGTGATGTCACTACAAGGGTTAAATATAGGCTTTGTGAAACTGGCCTCCAAGTGGGCCCAAGATTCCCATTTCACATTATCATCGCGCTCGATGCATACCTCCTCTCGAATCAACTCTCGGCCATGCCCACACCGAGCTACAAGCCTAAATTTGTTGCCATTGCGGTGCTCAATGGGGGCAGCCTCTGAATTGCACGCAGACCATGCCCATGTGAGTGTGGAGCACGATACTTGGACACAAGTTTCCAGTTTCACATCGCCGTGTATCAAGTTCTTGCAAACCGAATGTGACTCACGGATCCCAACTTGTGGTTCCGGTTTCATCTTGCCACCAATCCGATGCTCGTTCCCCACCAAATTGCACCCGCAATGCGAGACTATAAGGATGGTGTGCGAGCCATGGATCCTTAACTTGGCTCGCCCCGGTTCTGAGCAGCTCATCCTCGATTGTCTCATCCCCCGCTATGTGTGCCGCCTTTTCCCGGAAGCAACCGACCTCCGAGATCTTGAAACCATCACCAATTTCATTGCTTGGTTGTTCTTGTCGGACGACATAGAAGACACTGGCCCTTTGTTACTCGGTACCGAAGGTCATGGTCTCATGGGGTCTCATGATCATGGTCCTCCATCTACCACCAATGTTTGGGCACAATCAGTTCTTTCTAAACTCCGCTACCCACAATCTCCTATCAATGTCGTCCTTTTCGACAATTCGAGTGACTGCCGTGCCCAGAGCTTAATCATGTTAGATGCATTGGGGGAACTATGGGGGAAGATGTCATCTCGGCTCGTCCCACAAGCGCGGTCGCGCTTCATATCGGTCATGCAAGATCATCTTCATGCCGTCTGCCTTCAGCCCACAAGCAAACGAGCATTTTGGCAGCACGAGGAGGGAGGCGATATGAGCAAGAACGTAGAGGAATATAGGGCTATTCGCCGGCATTCCTCGGGCTTCCTTGTCGGTTTCGAGCTAGTCCTCTACGTGTTAGGCCTAGATGAGGATCCCATCCATCTCCACCCACTCGTAGAGGAGTTCCGGGACCTCGTCTTAGACTACATATGGATGTGCAACGACATCGTGTCGTGCCACATGGAGGCTTCCCTCGGTTACAATTTCAACCTTCCGTGGGTCGTGTATGAGAGTGGTGCATTCGGGTCCTTCCAGGACTCGGTGGAAGTTGTGGTGGGTATGATGAATAGTGTGGATGCTCGGTGTGCACAAGTAGTTGATGCCATCCAACGGAATGAGGAGTTGATACGAAAGGAGCCGAAGCTCAATGCTTACTTGGCGACCATGGTGTCATGGATGTCCGGCACGCTTTGTTGGTCCTTTGAAACCTATCGTTATGGCCTCAAACACGACAATGAGCATCACAAGCATGCAATATCTTGTTGATCTAAGAATACATCATCTTGATTTTTTTGCATGTATGTTTTTGGATTGTCGAGAACCTAGTCTCCCCAACATTGTCTACTAATTATTATTCCATTAGCTTTTTACCATCCTATTTGATAACCTAGGGTTTTGACTCTTGAGAATCTAAATTTGCATAAATGTGCGTGTGTATGGACCTAGTGAGATTGAGGTTTTTGGAGTGAGCGGTGCCTGTGTGAGATTGTGGTGTGTCCTGTGTGAGAAAAAGTTAGGTTCCACGCGCATCTCGTGAAGTGATGTATAAATGAAGATAATAATAACAAAAAATAAAACTTAAAGTAGCCTAGTGGTCCTAGCCATTTTTGAATAATCATGAAACAATTTCTATGTAAAAAACCACCAAAATCGTGGTATCTAACCTAATTGTTGTACAAACCATCAATTTTGCAACATTTTTCCCTAACCTTGTGTGTATTCTCCTGAAGCATTTGCTAATCGTGGTGGTGAATCCCCAACTTCCTCACCCCTTGTGTCTCCCCGGTCCAAGGCCCCGACGGTCTTGTTCGAGCAACACACGCACGCGAAACTTTGCGACAACGGTGAAGAGGCCAAAATCGAAGCTACGAGGGCACTGAAACAAGCCTTTATTTCACGAAAGGAGGTCGAGTTAGAATTCCTTACCATTGAATTCTTCCTTGCTATTAGGCAATCAAAAAGAGGCTCTAATGTTTTGGATTGGTTTTAAGTGTGATTGTGTTTCCACTCAAGTGGAAACCACAAATAAAAGGCATATAAGCAAAAGATAGGGGCTGCTAGTGTAATTTCAGCGCTACTTTTTGTTTACTTTTTGTGTCTGCTAGATCCATCAAATGCATGGTTTCTCAATTGGTGCCAATCCTACGTTTGGCTCTCCTAGATCCATCAAATGCACCTTAATTATTTTATCATGCGGATAGTACATTTATCACCTACAGTTAACATATCAATTGAGGTGCAGTTTTCATCTACTACAATTAAAAGAGTTAAGTTTCAATGAAAACATGATGATGGCCAAATGCAGCACTGTACCTGCTGAAGAAGGCAAGCTTCACTATCCACTAATATTTTTCAGTGTGGAAATTCTTTTTGAAGAGGCAAAATTTGGCCTCTTGGGCTTCATTCATTCATCAATTTGTTTACTACCTTATTCTAGCCAGGCCAAAGAAGTATGTCTTACATTAGTTTCAAGCTTAAAGTGACCTGAGCTCTTATAATTGTTATTCTTTTATCCTCTTATATTTTACTTAAATTCTAAGTGTGTGGTCTATTAAGCTCATTTGATCTCCTCTAGCAGTACTACATGTTTTGAAAGTCAGTAAGCACATTCTGTTTCAGCATTCCCTCTCTTGTCATTTGCCTGATTTAAAAGATATTGAAAAAAAGAAACTTCTGTTTATAACTGCTTCCATGGAATGGAGGGTTCTGTATTGAAATAATGGTTGAAACATATTTCATTGATTTATGTGTGCAAGAGAAAAAATTAGATGCACAAAAATTGGATTCTGGACATATTGATTACACAGTATTTTATTGTGGCACGATGATTTTATTGGTGTTTTTCTTGATTTTGAAGATTTTCGCTGCACAAATTGGGCAAAAGGTCAACATTTTGGTGGTCATGTGCGAGACGTTTCTTTTCGGCATCCTGTCAAGGTCTATTTTGGTAAGGTACCCCTACAAAATTCTATTTTGTACAATTTCGTGATTTCAAACTCATATGCTTCTGTCAGGCCCCAAAGCTAGTAACTGTCAAGAGGTTCAAAGATATCGTGTATACCGGGATAGGTATATACTATCCTTCCCATGTGTCACCCAAGTAGGTTTCATGTTTTTTAGATAGAAGGTAACATTGTCACAAAATTTAATTTTCATGCAGTCACCTAGTTGTAGAGACTTCACAACAAATGAATGACATACCTTACGGTGATTATTTTCATGTGGAGGCAAGGGTTCTTGCTGAATTTCTTGTTTTATATTTAACTGGCGCAGCAACCTGGTTAATTGAAATTTATCATTCTACAGGGGCATTGGGATGTTTATCCATTGGTTGGCAAAGAAACACCCAGTTGTGTGGTTCGGGTTTTTGTTAATGTTTCCTTCTCCAAGAAAACAGTCTGGAAAGGTAAAATATTGACGATTTTGTCAATACACAGTGGTAAAGCATTGACTTTTTTGTTATGAAAAGAATCTGTATTTACCTTTGTAGTTTGAGTGGCATATGTTTCTTGTATAAGTCATCTTGCGTGTAAAGCTACATGACACTATCCATTATTATGGACGAAGTGATGAAATTTCGATGATTGTAGTGCATTGACTTCAATTATTTAACAGGTAAGATCGAGCAGGGCACTTTTGAAGAATGTAAGGAGGTTTATGGCACTTGGTTGGGTGAGGTAATGATCTTATATAAGGGCAGGAACCACTTGTCTGCATGTCTTGGAGCTAGTTATTTGAAGCAGAACCTATATTGCTACATATGTTTGGAAATTACTCCTAAATTACGCCTAAATTACTCCTAAATTAAAGCATGATGTCTTGCTTTTCACAATGTAGGTGTATGAAGATGAGTTGACACAACATGCACACACTCTCACACGAAACTATTATTTCACAAATTATAACTAGGTGTTCTAGGTTTTCCAAAATATTATAAAGAACAAGGGAAAATTATATAAGTAAGCAAACTTTTATAAAAGTGGGAACATTATATAATATATATGTGCATACATACATATGTTTGTTTTGGGTTGTCTTTTTATTGTTCATGAATACTTTATAACATAGTTTCATGATGGTACAACACGATACTTTCTAATCGGGAATTATGTAGTTCCAACAATCACGGAGCACTTTGAAATTGTTACTTTCTCAAATTTGCATGCTCGTGATTGGGAAAAGGGTTAAAATATGGAAGATGATCAAGATATGCCAAATATGCAATGACCACTTGCAAATATCGAGGTATTTCCGGACACTAATACAAGTATTATTGAACTATGGCTTAGATACGATGAAGAGAACACAATTAGTTTGGAATCGTAATTGAAATTAGAAGGCTACAAAGAAGTGTGGACTCATTCACTTAACAATCAATGTCGGTTGCCTATTTTCATGTGGATCAGCAATGTGGGGAGCATTACATTCCAGTTTGATGTTGTATGAGGCAAACGATGTTCAAGAGGCAATGATGGTACATAATAGAATATTGATATTGGTCAGCCCCTTTCAACAACCTCGAAAGCAGGTGCGATCTGTCCAAATATGGAAAACAATGACTACAATAACGTTATGGGCATTATGGAAATGTCGATGCAACCGACGTTATGATGCAACATATCAGTGTCTCTCAGATGTCTTGCGTGAGATATGGGAGAACTTGGTGGCAGTAGTCCGCAGCCAGTATGACAACATGTGGGGTTCACCACAGATTGTGAATAAGAGATAGAAGAAGCTCCTTCACTTACGGAAAAAGTTACCCCTATTTTCTGAGTCAACTCAAGGGCCTCAATGGAACTATCAACTTCCATGGACCCTTTCTTGAATATCAGTGAAGCACAACAGAGTGCAACAATAAATTTTTATACCTTTTACAAAGTTCTAGCTTTGGTCTTAGGATTATCGTATATCATTTTATATGAAAATTGTAAGCTTTTGGGCACATAAGCTTAAGTTGTAGCATTCACATGTTTTACTTAATACTAATGAGGAAAATCTTTGAAGAAAAAAGAAGTGTGGACTCAATAAAAGGGTAAAGACATGAGAGAAAGATAGACATAGGTACCACATTGGGCATCATTATAAAGCCTCTTGTCAATACACATCTAGACACCACCAACACAACCATTGGAAAAACTCCACACTCAATACTAACCCAAAACACCGTAGCTTGTTTTCCGTTATTTAATATGCAAGATAAAATTCAATGGCAAGGAATTCTAACTCAAGTTACCTCCTTTTGTCCCCTTTCGTGAAATCAAGGCTCATTTGTGATTTGAGCACCTCGGTAGCTTTGATTTTGGCCTCTTCACTCCAAAAACCTCAATCTCACTATGTCCACACACACACATTGATGTAAATGTCTTCTCAAACCCCTAGGTTAATTACAATATCAGTTGACAATTAAGCTTGTTTGCAACAACAAAAAGCTTCAAAAACAAAGAATGATATTATTCATACAAAGGAGATCTTGTCAAATAGGATGGTTAAAATTAGTAAACAATGTTGGGGAGGCGAGGTTCTGGACAAGTCAAAAACATACATGCACAAAAATCAAGATCGTGTGTTCTTAAATTAATAAGATATCATATGTTTGCGATGCCCATTGTCGTAATTGAGTTCGTAACGACATGTTTCGAAGGACCACTGAAGCGTGCCGGACATACACGACACCATCGTCACCAAGTACGCATTGAGCTTCGGCTCCCTTTGTATCAACTCCTCCTTCCGTTGTATGGCATCAACTACTTGTGCACAATGAGCATCCACACGATCCATCATATCCACCACAACTTCCACCACATCCTGGAAGGACCCGAATGCACCGCTCTCGTACATGACCCACGGAAGGTTGAAATTGTAACCGAGGGACGCCTCCATGTGGCACGACACGATGTTGTTGTACATACATATGTAGTCTAAAACAAGGTCTCGGAACTCCTCGACGAGCCAGTGGAGATGGATGGGATCCTCATCTAGGCCTAACATGTAGAGGACTAGCTCGAAACCCACAAGGAAGCCCGAGGAATGCCGGCGAATAGCCATATATTCCTCCATGTTCTTGTTCATATCGCCTCCCTCCTCGTGCCGCCAAAATGCTCGATTGCTTTATGGCTGAAGGCAGACGGCATGAAGATGATCTTGCATGACCGATATGAAGCGTGACCGCACTTGTGGGACAAGCCGAGATGACATCTTGCCGCATAGTTCCCCCAATGCATCTAACATGATTAAGATCTGGGCATGGCAGTCACTCAAATTGTCGAAAAGTACGACATTGCTAGGAGATTGTGGGTCGCGGAGTTTAGAAAGAACCGATTGTGCCCAAACATTGGTGGTAGATGGAGGACCATGATCATGAGACCCCATGAAACCATGATCTTCGGTACCGAGTAACAAGGGGCCATTGTCTTCTATGTCGTCTGACAAGAACAACCAAGCAATGAACTTGATGATGGTTTCAAGATCTCGGAGGTCGGTTGCTTCCGCAAAATGGCGGCATGCATAGCGGGGGATGAGACAATCGAGGAGGAGCTGCTCGGAACCGGGGCAAGCCAAGTTAAGGATCCATGACTCACCCACCATCCTCACACTCTCATATTGTGGGTACAATTTGGCGGGGAACGAGCATCGGATTGGCGGCAATGTGAAACTGGTACTGCAAGTTGGGATCACCATTGAGGAGGATACTCTAAAGGTTGATGCCAAAATGCCTATATATTATTGATAGGTATATGGTGAAAATATGGTTGTGTTGGTGCTTTTGAGATGTACTATGTCGATTTATGTATAGATCACATTTTGAGAGTCCTTTTATAATAATACCAAATGAGATACCTATGTCTATATTGTCTCATGTGTCTTTCCCTTTTCTAATGAGTCCAAAGAGTCCCATATGACTTTTGTAGCCTTGAATTCCAATTATGACATGATTATATAGATTTCACAATTCTCGCGGTCTGTAATGCCTCTGTGTTTCTAATTGCTTGTCGTATTACGGGTGCAATTTCATGGGGAATGAGCATCTAATGTGAAACCGGTACCGCAAGTTGGGATCCATGAGTCGCATTAGGTCCTCATGGTGCTCTCGGCATTAAGTTGGGCCGCTCAAACGAGTGCTTGATGGGCGGGAGTGTGTCACCGGGAGCTTGTATCCAGGGATCGCGCTCCGTCCGGTGCAATTCAGAGGAGGCCTGGGCAATTTTAAGTTGAGACCGGTAGCTTGGATTTGCCGCCATGGCTGAGATTCGACTACGGCCAACCTTACCTCAACATTCATGAGATTATTACCATTGAGGATATGTACTCTCAAGTTGATCGCAAATTTACTAATAGATATGGTGAGAGCTTTTGATGGATACGATTGTGTTGGTGTTGGTGTACGGTTATGGAGGTAGAGCTTCTTGCTTTGATGGATATGGTTGTTTAGGGATTATATGGAATCAAAGGACTCCATACTTTTTTTTGTATAGTCTTTAATTCCAATCAGTGTGCCTTTTTTTTTGGATATTAACCTTTTTTTGTAGAACCTTCATAAACAATGTGCCAATGAATGTATGTGCAATCAAACCATGTCATCAAGTATTCACGAGACATCATGCATATTGAAACTCATACATGATGCAAATAATGATTGTAGATGTAATGTCATATTCTTGGCTATGGAGTCCTCTTTTCATTATAGATATCCCATGTGAAAAGACCAATATCTCATGCTTGTGCCACGGCCCACCGTATTGATGGAGAAGCTACTAATGTCACATGATCAAGCATAAAAAATCGAGAATATAATTGGGCAAAACAATAAGATCATCGATGTAGTGAAGATTAGCAATGGGCCCAGTTTCGGCTCAAACCGAACTGAACCATTAAACCATGGCTTAACGGTTTATTGGTTCAAAGATAAATAAACCGTTTGGTTTGGTTTCCAAGTTATGATCCGGTTCGGTTCAGTTTTGAATTTCATGGTTTGGCGGTTTACTGGCTTATCGGTTCGGTTTTAAATTTCATGGTTTAGCGGTTTATCGGTTTCGGTTTAAAGGTTTATAGGTTAAAAATTATTCCTAAATTTTCACCTTTAGGCTCTAAGTTTCAACCATACGTACCATACTTTTGGATTAACTATTTATTATGAATTGATATTTTGTACATAATTCATAATTAGGTCGGCTGATGTAAATACTAGGTAGTACACATTTATTAGGGGATTTGTGCGTATCTCTGTCGAAAGGGACAAGGAATAAAGTGATTTGACTACTTAAGGAGGGAGAGAAGGAAGAAAAGGGATCGCGCGTTGGCGAGGACGAAGTGTTGCTGCAGAACCGAGGGCCGAGCTCTCTCTCCTCTGATCGTCGTTCTCTGTGGGTGTCGGGAGTTCGCTGCCTCTGCTTCGTGGACAGCCCGTGTGCTTCCAGCAGAGGTTCCCCCCCCCCCTCCCCCTTTTTGTTTCTTCGAGTCGAGTGGTTGTCGTCTGTGTGCGTGAGTAGGACCCCGTGTCATGTCCATTTCCGGTTTGTCGGTTGTAACTGTTCGAGTTGTAAGCTACTAATTATAGTAATCGGATTCTTGTTTCTTGCTCTTATTTTCTTCTGTGTATCTACAACTCTCTCTCTCACTCTCTCTCCTTGGTCCAAGACCCCCGTGGTCCCGCCTCTTCCTACACGTGAACGCGAAACTTCGCGACAACGTATTACAATGTATGGTCTAATGGTCAAGAGCTCGACCCATGTAGCATAAGGTCATGGGTTCGAGTCTTGCCATATCATGACACTATCTCCCCTTTAAAACGACGAGTGTCACGAGTCGTTTTGGATTGAGGACCTGGTTTGTTTGGTTATTCACGATGGAAGTCTTCAAGAAGAGCACGAGCATTGGTCACATTTTCTATTGGTTCCCAAGTACGCTCGTTGGGATTATATCCTAGCCAATCGACTAGATAGTAGAGCTTGTTGCGAACAATCTTGGAATCAAGGATGGCGGCAACCTCGTACTCAGGTCCATCTTCAAGGTCGATTGGGGGTTGAGGCTATGTAATATGTCCTGGGATGGTGTTCTCTTGATAGGGTTCGAGGAGAGAACTATGAAACACCGGATGTATCCGAAGTTGCAGAGGTAGATCGAGACGAAAAGCGACATCATTAATCTTTCCTATAATACGGAAAGGACCTAATCGCCGATAATCCAACTTCTCGCATGGGCGAGTAGTCTTGATGTGTCGTCGTAGTAGCCATACCCGATCTCCAATGTTAAAACTGGATGGAAGTCGATGACGATCCGCATAAACCTTGTGTGTTTGTTGAGCTTGTTGGAGATGAGTAGATAAATCAGCTTGTATCTTGTGTAACCGCTCTAAACGATCCTCTGCGCAAGGATTTGTGGACAACTCTGGGGTTTCAAATACACACCACCGGGGGTGAGAACTTGTATAAGCATAAAATGACGTAACTTTAGTCGATGCGTGGACAGAGTTATTGTAGGCAAATTCGGCGAAGTGGAGAATAACTTAGAAAGCACTGAAGATACTGCTCCAGTGTTTGATTTGTTCGTTCTAATTGGCCATCCGTTTGTGGGTGGTAGCCAAAGGAGAGGTTAAACGTGACCTTGAGTATTTTAAAAAGGTGCTTCCAGAATTTCGATACAAACTGGGGTCCACGGTCGCGGATGATACTATCGGGAAGGCCATGATGCCGACATACTTCACGCATGACAATTTCAGTGGTTTCTTCATTGGATATTTCCTTAGTACATGGCAAGAAATGAACCATCTTCGTATATCGATCTACGATTGTTAGAATCGCATTGAACCACTTAGAGACTGGATGATCTGTGATGAAGTCTAGAGCAATGGATTGCCACGCCTTGCTTGGAATTGGTAATGGTTCTAATAAACCATATGGATGATGCCTTGGCATTTTCGCTCTGCCGCATGTATCACAAGTCCGAACAAAATCTTCAACAAATTGTCGCATACGGGGCCACCAAAATGATTGTTGTACTAAATCTAATGTTTTAGTACTACCAAAATGCCTAGTTGTATGTGTCATGACAGTTTTGGACTACTCGAAGGCGGCAAGAACCATTAGGAACGTACAAGAGTTCATTAAAGAATAGTAATCCATCATGGTATTTGAATTGTCGATAGTCTGTACCTGGTGGTTGTGACTGTGAACAAGATGCTCGAGAGGGATCAATTTGTGCTAGAATGGCTTGGGTGAAAGCATCGGTCTTGAAGTCCTCATGTATAGTATCGATAACGTGGGAATCCATTGGCATGCCAAAGACATGTGTTGCTTGCAGTCGTGTCACTCCCAAGATTATTTGCTTTTGGTTATCAAAAGTTGGCTCGTCGAGACGCAGTGCTAGGTATGAACATCGTGATAATGCATCTGCCTTCCCTTGGTGCTTCCCCGAACGATATGTAATTTTGAAGTCGAAACGCATGAGGAAGTGGGCCCACCAAGCTTGACGTCGATTTAACACACAAGCGTCCTGAAAGTAGGCAAGGTTTTTATGGTCACTGAATACGGTGACTTGATGAGAGGATCCCTCTAGAAAATGCCTCCATTGCGTAAAAGAATCCACTATTGCCAATAGCTCCTTATCATGAATTTCATAGTTGATTTCGGCGGCGTCAAACTTGCGTGAGTGAAAAGCCACAGGATGTAGCTTCTCATCATTACCTCATTGTGACAGAATGCTCCCCAATGCGAAATCCGATGTGTCTGCTTCGATAATGAATGGTTTTTCTAGATCGACATGAGCTAGAATTGGAGCCAATGTAAATGCCTTTTTGAGACTCTCGAAAGTCATGTCCGCTTCTTTAGACCAAACGAACAATTGTCCCTTCCTGGTAAGCTGTGTGAGAGCCAGAACAAGCTTTGAGTAATCTTGTATGAACTTCCGATAAAAATTGGCAAAGCCTAAAACGCATTGCACATCTCGCACCTAACCCGGAGTCTGCCACTCTACCAAAGTTTTGACCTTAGCTGGGTCCATGGAGATACCTTCCGAGGAAATGACATAGCCCAGAAATTCCACCTGGTTGCACCCAAAACTACATTTTTCCAGCTTTGCATAAAGACCATGTTCTCGAAGTCGTTTTAGTACTAACAGTACATGAGAATCTTGCTCTTCTTGGGTCTTCGAATAAACCAGTAGATCATCCAAATAGATGATCAAACAAACATCCAAGAGATCTTAGAATATATCATTTGCCACGTGCTGGAAGACTACTGGCGCATTAGTGAGGCCAAACGGCATGACTATATGCTCGAAGTGCCCATATCTGGTGCGAAACGCGGTCTTCCATTTATCTCCTGGTCGGATCCGTACAAGGTTATAGGCTCCTCGTAAGTCGATCTTCGTGAAGAACCTAGCACCATTGATCCGTTCTAAAAGACTTGAGATAAGGGGAAGTGCATACCTATTTTTGATTGTCACCTTATTCAAGCCACGGTAATCTACAACGAGACGAAGTGATCCATCCTTTTTCTTGACGAAAAAAATGGGTGCGCTGGCTGGAGATTTCGAATGCCGAATGAAACCATTTTCCAAATTCTCCTCTATATAGGCTCGCAGGAATTCTAGCTCGGTTGGTGACAAATTGTAGATCGGTCCCCATGGTGGCTCTTTCCCTGGTTGTAAATCGATGGGGCAATCATACGGTCGATGGTAAGGAAGCGTATTGGCTTGTACTTTATCGAACACATCAGCATAATGATGATACTTCTTTGGAAGTTAAACGGTGAACTCCTCTTTAATAGTGTCTGAGGGCTTTACTGATATTGCGAAGAGAAACATTTCTTCCTTGCGTCCTTCTTCGCGCAACTGATGTAGCGAAATGGTTGCAATCTCATGAGTAGACCCTCGGGCTTTTCGATACCGTATTTCTCTTGTTCTCCAATCTATGTATGGGTTATGTAATTCGAACCATGGTAATCCTAAAACAATGGCCCGGTTTTCTGGGATGCTAATTATATACAATGATACTACACATGCTAGATTATCTAGGACAATATTAACGGGCTCTAGCTCTTCTATGATATTTCCGGAAGCAATGGGATGACCATCAATGACTACTACAGAGGCTGGACACAGGAGTTTTCTGAGTGATATTTGATGAGCTTGGGCAAAGTTCCTATCCATGAAGCAAGAATTAGCTCTGGAATCTAGAAGTGCTAAGACATGTACTGGAGGGGTACTTTTAGTACTAACTATTACTTGGGCTACGAACACATTGCTAACTTGCTTAGAGGGAATGGAAACACTAATGGGCTGCACAGATCTAGGGATGTCCAACCAAACAACTCCTATTTTGGCTGGACTTAGTCGTTTAACTCTTCTTCTAACCGACTTGTAAACAATTACTTGCAGAAGCGTTAGAAAACAGAGAAAGAAGGGAATACACAGAGTACACGGGAGAGACAGAGAGAGCAGAACCTCAAAGCTATATTCAAAAATATATAAAAACACTTTGTACATACAACTATGCTCAGTAGCATTATTTATACAAGTCCTCATGGGACTGACAGAAGTACCGCGTACTTCAATGCTCACACGAGCATCTGACACTTACTACGAGACTATAATTGCCTAGTAGTCTATACTAGTACTAGGCTTCCGGTTACTAATTGGATCCGGCAAACAAACCGGCTCCCCAGCTCACCGGCTTTGTTGCTTGCCGGCTCGGTTGCTCACAGCTTACCGATCCGTCTCGCTTGCCGGTTCAGGCTTATTCAGCCGATCCGGCTCCAATTGAGCTTGCCGCTCAACACTCCCCCTCAAGCTCAACTTGAGGTTGGATCCTGGTGTCGGTCTCTGTGGCAGTCGGTTCTTCCAACCGACTTCTCCTGGCGTCGCTCCGCCTTGCTCGCGCTCCTCGTCCGGTCTGTTTCTGTTTGCCGCGACCCCTCTTGTTCTCCGCGCCTCGACCTTCTCGGTCGGTATGTCTGCTCAATAGGCCCCTCTCAGCTCCTTCGCTGCTATGACTCCGGCGCTTGCCGATCCGTCAGTTCCTCCGCGATGGCATCGACATCCGCTGCATCCATGTCTGCTTGGCCTTGAATTGATCCGGTTCTTCCAAATCAGCCTTTTGAACCGAATCGACTGTCTCCGATGCGTTCCAGCTCTTGTCTGAATCAATTGCTCCCGATTCGTCTTCTAGTTCCAAGCCCTTCACCACATCGGACCATTTCCGGGTCTTGGCCTTCTTCCTTCGGTCGGCTCTGTCCTTCTTGACTCTGCCGCCCCCTGTTCTTCCCTCACCATCGCAATCGGCAGTCTCTTTGCCTTTGCCCATTTTGGTGTCTTTTCCCGTTCTCCCTCTCAAGTGTGGCACGTCGAGATGCTAAACACCAAGCATTTTGGTGAAGTGTTGCAACTTGTCCGATCCGAGTGGTTTGGTGAAGATGTCGGCAACTGACGGGAACTAAAACACTCCTTTTACACGACGCTCGGCCACAACTGAGCTTAGAATCATACACAAAAAACGGGAAATAATGAACGACACGAAGAAGAGACGAGTACGCAGGATGTTTACGTGGAAAACCCAAACTAAGGGGAAAAACCACGGCAGCCCACAGGCTGCAAACTATCACTACGTTAAAATGTACAACAATGAGTTCACGGAGGCAACGACCTCGTGCTCATGATCCTCGCCACAGGCGGCGGTTACAACAGAGGCAACGACCTCTTTCTCTCTGTTACTCTGTACACAATTCGCTCTCTCTCTCCTTGCACCAACAAGAATGACAACCACTCTATCTAAAAGTTTGCCCTAAGTCATATTTATACTAATATGAGTTTTTGGCTATTTACAAATATAGCCACGATGGACTCTCAGAAACATATTTACAAATATGTCTCTTCATCCGGTTCTCACTGGGTCTGCACCATCCAGCTCTCCGTAGTCGGGTACTCCTCATCCGGTTCTCACCGGGTCTGCACCATCCAGCTCTCCGTAGTCGGGTACTCCTCATCCGGTTCTCACCGGGTCTGCACCATCCGGCTCTCCGTAGCCGGGTACTCCTCATCCGGTTCTCACCGGGTCTGCACCATCCAGCTCTCCGTAGCCGGGTAATCCTCATCCGGTTCTCACCGGGTCTGCACCATCCGGCTCTCCGTAGCCGGGTACTCCTCATCCGGTTCTCACCGGGTCTACATCATCCAGCTCTCCATAGCCGGGTACTCCTCATCCGGTTCTCACCGGGTCTGCACCATCCAGCTCTCCGTAGCCGGGTACTCCTCATCCGATTTCGGCCTCGGCCTATCGGCCTAGGCCGAGTTTGTTCATCAGCACTGTCCTTCTCCCTTCCCATCCAGAGGGACCTGTCTCCCAACAAACTCCCCCTTCACTCCGGCATGGGGTGTCTTACTAGTCCGATCCTCTTCCGGCACGCATCCAACTTGTCAGGTATCAGCACTTTGGTTAGCATATCTGACCCGTTCTCGGCCGTGTGGATCTTCATCAGTGTGAACTCCTAGTCATCTACTCTTTCCCGGATCTAGTGATATCTTCGCTGGATATGCTTCGTCCGGGAATGGTAGGCCACATTCTTAGCAAGATGGATGGCACTTTGACTATCGCAATAGAGTCGGTATTCATCTTGCCGGATATCGAGCTCTCCGATGAAGTCCTTCATCCATAATATTTCCTTGCCAGCTTCCACAGCCGCCATGTACTCCGCCTCCGTGGTTGACAATGCAACCGTCTTCTGCAGCCTCGACTGCCACGAGACACCTCCCCTTGCATTTGTCATTACATATCCGGATGTAGACCAGTTGGTATCCACATCAGTCGACATGTCCGAATCGGTGAAATCGTCAAGTTGAGGTTTTCCGGAGCCAAATCGGAGACACATATTTGAAGTGCCCTTCAAATACCAGAGTATCCATTTGACCGGCTCATAAACCAGCTCACCACTCCGACTGCGTATCCTATATCTGGTCGGGTACACACCATTGCGTACATCAAGCTCCGGACGGCAGAGGCATATGGAATCTTCATCATATCTGCCTTCTCTGCTTTCGTCTTAGGGCTTTGCTTAACGGATAGCCTGCAGTTTGCCGGAAGTGTCGATCCAACCGGTTTCGCATTTGACATGTTGAACCGTTGAAGCACCTTTGTCATGTATTTTTCCTGTGACGGCCATAATTGCTTCATTGACTGGTTCCGAATAATATGCATCCCCATCATCTGTCTTGCCGGACCCAAGTCTTTCATTGAGAAGGTCCGGTTGAGAGCCTTCTTCAGCATCCGTATTTTGGCTTGGTCCCGTCCGACGATCAACATGTCGTCCACGTACAGAAGGAGTATCAGGAAGTCGCCTCCTTCAAACTTCTTCACAAACACGCAGTGATCGGCCTGCGTCTTGTGGTACCCTTGATCGGCCATGAAGGAATCGAACTTCCGGTACCATTGAAGGGGAGCCTGCTTTAGTCCATACAGGCTCTTCTTCTGCCGGCATACCAGGTGCTCCTTCCCTTTCTCCACAAATCCCTCCGGTTGCTGCATGCAGATCTCCTCTTCGAGGTCGCCGTGAAGGAATGTTGTCTTCACGTCCAGCTGTTCTACCTCGAGGTCCATGCTTGCCGCCATACTTAGCACCATCCGGATGGAGGTCATCTTTACTACCGAGGCAAATATCTCGTCCAAGTCCACGCCCTTCTTCTGCTGGAACCCCTTCACCACGATCCTGGCTTTATATCTCGGGGGGTTGCCGGCATCTCCCGGTTTCAACTTGTACACCCACTTGTTTCGGAGTGCCCGCTTTCCTTTCGGCAACTCCACCAATTCATACGTATGG
This sequence comes from Azolla caroliniana, assembly GCF_043228905.1. Classification (NCBI taxonomy): domain Eukaryota; kingdom Viridiplantae; phylum Streptophyta; class Polypodiopsida; order Salviniales; family Salviniaceae; genus Azolla; species Azolla caroliniana. The sequence continues at coordinate 11,857,458 of NW_028230457.1, forward strand.
TTCTCATGCAGGGAATCCATCTCATCCTGCATGGCACTTAACCATTTGCGTTTGTGGGTGTCTTCCTTCGCTTCTTCGAAGCTTTCCGGCTCCCCCTCACCGGTCAGCAGGACATGCTCTGCATCTGGAAATTTCCGGGGGGCCCTTCTCTCTCTGAGAGGATATCTCCGTCTTCGGGCTTCAGTAACCGGCTCCTCCATTTGCTCTTCATCCGAATCCAATTCGGGGTCTTGGCCGGTTCCGGTTTCAACTTCCTCTACTTCTTCTTCAGCCTGTTCGGTATCCTCACCGTAACTGGCTGGTCCCTCGAGTGCTAACCAGTCTCTTGCCGGTTGGGTCTGCTCATCGTAGAGTCAATCCTTACCGGTCGACTCAAAGTTCATTATCTTCTTCTCCGACTCCCAATCGGCGAGCGTCTTGTCCTCCATGAAGATAATATCTCGACTCCGAAATACCTTCTTGTCGACCAGGTCCCACACTCGGTAACCGAACTCATCGTCACCATAACCGAGGAATATGCATGGCCAGGTCTTTGGATCTAACTTTCCTCTCCGGTCCTTAGCTACATGCACATACGCGAGACACCCGAACACCTTCAAATGCCGGTAGGATACTTCCTTACCAGTCCATACTCTCTGTGGCGTGTCTCTGTCCAAGGGTACTGAGGGTGATCTATTTATCATGTAGGTCGCCGTCGACAGTGCCTCAGCCCAAAACTTCTTGGGTAGTTTTGCATGCGCTAGCATACTCCGGACCCTCTCCATTATGGTCTGGTTCATCCTCTCGGCCAGTCCGTTTAGTTCCGGCGTCTTCGGCACGGCAAATTCGAGCCGGATTCCCTTCGAGCGGCAGTACTCCTCGAACTGCCCCCGGTATTCTCCTCCGTTATCTGCTCGAACCGCCTTCAGCTTCCGGCCGGTTTCTCTTTCCACTCTCGCATGGAGCTCTTTGAAGATGGATAGCACCTGATCCTTCGTCTTCAACGATGTGGCCCACAGCTTCCGGCTGTGGTCATCTATGAATGTCACGGAGTACTGCGCTCTGGCATGTGACTTCGTGTCTACTTGACACACATCCGTATGCACCAACTCTAGTGGTGCATTACGTCTCATCGGTGGCCTTGGTCGGAAGGAGGTCCGGTTTTGCTTACCGGCCAAACAATCAGTGCACTTCTCCAAGTGCACATTCTTCACTGGAATGAGGTTGTCGTCTGCAAGCCTCTTCATCCCCTTCTCGCTCATATGACACAGCCTCTTGTGCCACAGCTCATCGGTAGTGTCGGATGCCACGCTCACTTCTTCCGGACATAACCGGGCATTCATCAGGTATAGTGTGTTGACCTTCCGGGCCCGAGCCACAATCAGGCTCCCTTTGCTAAACTTCATGACACCGTTCTGGATGCTACCCGTGTAGCCTTCATCATCTAGTCGACCGGCTGATATCAAGTTCAGACGAACCTCCGGAACGTGTCGGATATCCTTCAGCAGCAACTTGCATCCGGTTGGTGTTGTCAGCCACACGTCTCCTATGCCGACAATTCGGCATGTACCTTCATTCCCCATCCGGACACAGTCGTGATCACCGACTGAGTAGGATGAGAAGCATTTCCGGTCCGGGGTAAGGTGGAACGATGCTCCGGAGTCTACCACCCAGGTCATATCGTCGTCGGCAAGGTTTATCTCGCTCTCCTCGGTGATGAGCATCAACTCTTCTTCACTTGCCGCGATTGCCGTCGTTCCCTTCCGGTCCGGCCCCCTCCGGTCTTTACCGTTCCGATCCGGGGTCCGCTTCGAATCGGTACCATCGGTTTCCTTGTCTTTTCGGAAATGACGACAGTTCTTTTGGAAGTGTCCTGGCTTGCCGCAATAGAAGCAAGTAGGCCTCCCCCTTGACTTTGACCGTGTCCCCGACTTCTAACCGCAAGCATTTGATCTTCCTTTCCGATTCCCATTCCACCATGCTTTGGAGACTCCGGAAACACTCGAAGACTTCACTCTTCCGCTCAATGAGGTAGATCCATGTGTGTCGCGTATAGTCGTCGATGAAGGAGACGAAATATCGACTCCCACCAAGACTAACATTCTATGTCGGTCCCCACACATCCGAATGGATAAGGTCGAGCTTGTTATGGCTCCGGTTATGTTCGGTGGGGAATGGAAGCCGGTGTTGCTTCCCGAGTTGGCAGGCTTCACATGCTTGGGCCTTCCGGCCGCTAAATTTCAGCAAACCGAAAACAACTTGTTTCGTTTGTAGGTCTTGAAGCCTCCGGTAATTGATGTGGCCTATCCGCTTGTGCCACAGGTCGATGTCCGATTCGACCTTCTGTCCTTTTGCAAACAGAGCGGTTCCGACGTCATTGGTGTCGAGGATAAACATCCTCCCATCTCTACGCCCTTGCGCAATAATCTGGCCCTCTTCCTCAATGAAGCACCTGAGGTGCATAAACCACACCTGCATCCCTTGGTCGACGATTTCGCCGACCGACACCAGGTTCTTCATGATCGTTGGAACGTGTAACACGTTCATCAGCTTCCCCTTCTGTCCGACGTGGCTCAAAGGGACTTCTCCGACGTGCACAATTGGGTGAGGATTGTCGTCTCCGGTTTCGACTACTCCTGGTTGATCCGGTTTCTCCAAAAAGGAGAACCACTCTTTGTGGTTCGTCATGTGGTTCGACGCACCAGAATCAACATACCACACTTCCTCCGATTTGGAAGTGGTCTTCTTCATCGAGTTCACCTCGTCATTCATCACCAAGGCTGGCCCAATACCGTTCTTGAATCCTCCTGATCCCTTCGTGTAGTGCGAGCTTTGCCGGCCATCCTTGCCGGCCTTGCCGGATCCGGATTTGTCCGAATCGGCGCGTTTTCTCCAACACTCGCTTTCTCTGTGGCCATTTTGGCCACAGTACCACCATTCCGTTGCAGATTTGTCTTGCCGGCCTCCGGCACCGCCTTGACTCCCCCTGCCTGTGGAAGTCCCGGAACTGTTGTCGGCACGTTCTCTGTGCCTTCGTTCTTGCTCTTGCCAGCCGCCTCCATTGCGTGCCGACCCGCCTCGTCCACCACGCCCACGGGACCGATCCGCTTCTGTGTACAGCATCCGGCTGTCAATGGGTGTGCTAGTTGACGCACCGACATGGTTCTCCTCTACAAGGACCATTGACTGTAAGTCGAAAAATGACGGCGTATTCTCCCTTGTACATACCGCTGTTCGGAACGCTCTGAACTTAGACACCAGGCCCCCAAGACAGACCTGTACCATCTCGTCTTCCTCTACGGTAACGTTGATAGAGGCAAGCGAATCACAGATCTCTTTGATCCGGGTCGCGTAATCCGCCACCGACATGTCCTTCTGTCCGACATTGCTCAACTCCTGTCGGAGTTGCAGCTTCCGAGTTGTAGTGCTCGTGGCGAAAACCTTCTTCAGGTTCCCCCAAGCCTCCTTCAGCGTCTTGGCATCTCAGATGTGGCTCAGCAGCTGGTCTCCGACACTAGACGCGAAGTAGTACATCACTCTGCTTGTCGATTGTTCCCACACTAGGAAGTCCTTATGTGCCGCATTAGGTGTTGTTTCGTTGGCTCCTTCGACGAAACTCCAGTAGCCATGCCCAAGCAGGCACTGGTGCATCTTATACGACCAAGATGCATAGTTGGATCTGTCGAGTTTCTCCACAGGGAGCGAGCTAGCCATCCCTCTATCCATCACTTCTCTGACGCGAAGTAGTACATCACTCTGCTTGTCGATTGTTCCCACACTAGGAAGTCCTTATGTGCCGCATTAGGTGTTGTTTCGTTGGCTCCTTCGACGAAACTCCAGTAGCCATGCCCAAGCAGGCACTGGTGCATCTTATACGACCAAGATGCATAGTTGGATCTATCGAGTTTCTCCACAGGGAGCGAGCTAGCCATCCCTCTATCCATCACTTCTCTGTCTGTTGTTTTACGACATGTTAGGGTTTGCTTTCAAGCATTTGTTGGTTGCAGAGGAGGTTCTCAACCCTCGCGCTCTGATACCATGTAAACAATTACTTGCAGAAGTGTTAGAAAACAAAGAAAGCAGGGAATACACAGAGTACACGGGAGAGACAGAGAGAGCAGAACCTCAAAGCTATGTTCAAAAATATATAAAAACACTCTGTACATACAACTATGCTCAGTAGCATTATTTATACAAGTCCTCATGGGACTGACAGAAGTACCGCGTACTTCATTTGCTCACATGAGCATCTGACACTTACTACGAGACTATAATTGCCTAGTAGTCTACACTAGTACTAGGCTTCCAGTTACTGATTGGATCCGGCAAACTGGCTCCCCAACTCACCAACTTTGTTGCTTGCCGGCTCGGTTGCTCATAGCTTACCGATTTGTCTCACTTGCCGGCTCAGGCTTATTCAGCCGATCCGGCTCCAATTCAGCTTGCTGCTCAACATGACTAAGGACATCAAATTTGTTCGCTAGATTTGGGCTAATAGTACTATTAGGACTATCAAATATCCCTGCTGAAATAGACTCGGGTTTAGTACAATCAGAACTAGCAACTATTTGGTTTACCTGCCTTCTTGGCCTATGGGCACAGTTTACCACGATATGCCCTGGTCCACCGCAATAAAGACATAGTCGATTTGCTCGACGTTGTTGCTTTTCTTCTTCCGATAGCGGTCCACGACGACGTGTGGTGTCAATTTCCATCGAAGTTGGAGTACTTACTGGAGGCGCATTATATGATTCCCTCGGAAAAGGTTTCGCTACCACTGAGGCGTAGGTAGGCTCTGATCTTGCCCTCGGAATCTGGAATTGTCGTTCCGAACGTCGTTCGAAGAGGCAGTTGTCGCATCTCACCGCGCAATTGATTGCTTCTGTTAATGACTTTGGCTCTTCGGGGAAGGTCAAGAGTAAATTCGTGACATCGTTGCGTAAACCATAACGAAATTGCTCCATCAATGCGTGATCATCCCAAGGGATATCGGCAACGAGTAGGCGGAAATCTACAGCATATGCGGGGGCTGGACGGTCATCTTGGTGTAATCACCGGATTTTGTTGATTGCAGTCCTTATGCTGTCAGTATCTCCAAAATAGGCCTTAAACTCACTTATAAAATCTTCAAATTTGTTTAGTAATGGAGATTCTTTTTCCAACAATGGAGCAAACCATGCTAACGTTGAGCCACTAAGGAGAGTGCCTAATAATCCCACTCGTGATGCATCGGTGGGATATCGAGAAGGATGCATTTGTATCACTAAACGTACCTGATTCAAAAACCCTCTAAACTGTGATCGGGTCCCATCAAATTTTGCAGGAAGACCGATCTTGGATTCTTTGTGAATCCCTTGAGTGCTTGATCCTTGTTGTTGTAATGATATGATAGTCGCTTCGAGTTGTTGTACATGTAACGTCAGCTCCCCATGTTGTTGTTGTTTTTCCAACGCTATTTGTTGAAGATCCCCCAACAAACGATGATTTTCTTGTTCTAGTGCTACAAATTTCTCTTTTAAGCACTGGAGCTCCGAGAAAACATATTGGTATTCCTGAGTGCTAACAGTTTCCATTTTACTAGGGAGGATAAGAGGATTAATAAGAAGATAAAAGGAAGAGGAGGAAGGAAGAACGAGCAAAATTGGTTCAAACTGTCAAGAAAGAAGTATTAAAAGAAGTATTCGTACTAAGAGAAGGAATTAGTACTAAAAGAAGTATTTGTACTAAGAGAGGTGAAGAACTCTCGAGAGAAGGAAAGAGTGAGTGAGAGGGAGGGAGAGAGAGGGAGAGAGTGATGATAAGAAAAGATATTAAGACAAAGAAGGAATTAGTACTAAAAGAAGTATTCGTACTAAAAGAGGCAGAGAGTGATGATAAGAAAAGATATTAAGATAGAGAAGGAATTAGTACTAAAAGAAGTATTCGTACTAAGAGAGGGAGAGAGTGATGATAAGAAAAGATATTAAGACAGAGAAGGAATTAGTACTAAAAGAAGTGTCCGTACTAAGAGAGGTGAAGAACTCTCAAGAGAAGGAAAGAGTGAGTGAGAGGGAGGGAGAGAGAGGGAGAGAGAGGGAGAGAGAGGGAGAGAGTGATGATAAGAAAAGATATATATTATGTGAAGAGAATGTACAGTAGTAGCTAGGAGGCTTAAGACTGGCGTTAAATCGATTTGGTTCGAAATAATGCCTTGTGCCTCCTTTTATAGTGTTCTGAGGAATACTCTTAAAGTTTCTGGAATGTTCTAGAGAAATCTAGAATATACATCAATTTTCTATAATAAAACATAAATGAAAATAATATTTTATGTATTACAATGTATGGTCTAATGGTCAAGAGCTCAACCCATGTAGCATAAGGTCATGGGTTTGAGTCTTGTCATATCATGACACCAACGTATAAAAATGAATGTTATGCTAGACGAACACGAATTTTACGTACTATACTTTCAATTGTTAATTTTAAACCTCTAAGCTCTAACTTATTAAAATTTATATGCATTAATAATTATATGTAGAGTCTCCTTTTGATTTATGATTATCAAATATATGACCAAATTTATAATATGTATGATGACCAAATTTATAATAAGTGTGATAACTAAATTTATGATAAGTATGATGAGCAAATTTATGATGATTTTCTCACAGAAATTTATAATATGTATGATAATAAATATCTCTAAAAACTAGTTTGGTTTGGTTTTGATTTATGATAAACCAGTTTGGTGTAGTTCTAAATTTTTCGTAAACGGTTCAGTTTAAATGGCTTCTTTGGTTTTTATTATAACTAAATGGTTTGGTTTGGTTTCAAGGCCAAGAAACCGAACCGAATCGGGCCCATTGCTAGTGAAGATGCAATTTTGTGATAGTAGAAGTTGATGGCAAGCCTTTCCTAAACCAAGAATTGGGAACTCATATACAAGCATGCAACACAGAACCATGGCACTAGTGACACTAAAAATTACATCTAGTTATACAACAGAGCATGGAGCCAAATTTGTGTAGAACATACAAACTATGATATTACAAAGCATTCAAGCCAATTCCCATTTTTATGTTTATTGTTGTCAATATCATTTCCCATCTCATGCTTGAATGCTCCATAGAGCGCTGTAGTAATGTGAGGAGAGCACATGCAGAAATGGGTTAAACTAAATTTTCATCTCCTTAATCCTTATCAAACTTCCTTTTATTAAGCCACTCCAAGTAATAGAGTAGAGAATTATCTCACATGTATCTTAATTTCCCTTTCATTACTTGAAACTAAGTTTCCTTTCCGTTATTCATTTAAAGTTGTTTGCAATTATTAATGATCTTACTCACAATCAAACAGGGATCACAACTGATTTTTTTGGCTCTAAAATCCCAGCTTGGAACACAAAATTACACAATTTTAGAGCAAATTCGCCGAACAACTAGTTGTGGGTAAATATGGAAAGAAACTCATTGCATCAACATAAAGATTTCATCTCAAGGAAGACATTGAGATTTTCGGAGCTAGATTTTGACCTCTGAGCGAAAAGTTGTGAGATCATATGTTAATTTTGAACAACGGGAATTGAACATGCTACATTGACCAAAGATCACATCCATTGACCAGAGGACATCCCGAAGGGGGAGGTTATAAACATAAATCTCCGAAATTTCAACCCCCTTCAAGGAGGCATGGATACTTTTAAATTTTCAAAAACTGGAATCCCATTGAAGGAAAACTCCACCCAGGACTAGTGTTGGGCAAAGTTTTTAATCCCTACCACAAATTTTCCTACTTCTGATTAACCTAACTGGATTATAACCATTTTAATTGGCCATTTTTGTATCAATGTTTATGTCATTTAGAACTTCTTGATTATTATTTTTTAAATCATCACATACCAAATCGTATAGCATGAACATTTGGTAGAAATTTTACAATTGTTAAAATATTGAGAACATTGGCAACCATAGTTCCTAATATTCGCGTACGTCCAATTTACTGGACGTACGCGAACGTTTGCAAACGTACACGTATGATACGCGATATTCGTTTGGTTTTTTTTTTTTTTTGACTTTTTTTTGGTTTTTTTTTTTTTTGATATTCATAATATATTGTGAATAGAAGTGACATCTGACACACATACACACACTCTCTCTCTCTCACACGAGAACTGACAAATTTTCTCTCTCTACAAAATCTAGATATCTAATATACATATTACATACTCCCTCACACAGACAAAACCCATAGCTCCTCTCTCTCTCTCTCTCTAGAGTCTAGATATACACTCAATCACTGTCTCCTCACACATGCAAAACAGGGCTTCTCTCTCTAGACCACACACGCTCTCTCTCTCTCTCTCTCTCTCCCCCTCACACACACACACTATGTACACCATATACACCATATGTATATATAATATATCTATGTACCGCGTATGGATTTCAATCATACTTGGAGCCTTTTCACGTATGAGTATGATATGAATATTGGCGTTTGAGTATGACACGAATGAGACGTATGGCTAGAACTATGTTGGCAACTAAGTAAACCATTGAGAAAAAAATTACTATACAATATTGAAACATCAAATGCTATATTGAAACCATAGTACGTAATATTCGTGTTTCTTAGCCCAAACATTTGTTTTCATACGTATGCAAACGAATGTGTATGTTATTAAAACATTTTTGTGTTTTTTTTTACACTTTTGCCCTTAACTTACCTTAACTTTCTTACCCTAAAAAAAAACCTTATAATAAATAATGAGCGCAAAAGTATATGGTATTTACCATAATTCGAGGGTGTTTTTCTTACGCGAATGATAAGAATGTTCACGAATGTGCATGCACGAATGGTATGTATGCTTCATACTATGATTGAAACATCACATACCATATTGAAACAAAAATACTAGATTGACCACTAGATATGATAAACATTAAATGCCATATTGAAACACAAATACCATGTTAAGAAATGGCATGTCATATTGAAACATCACATACCTGTCACGGACACACCAAGCGCGGACTAAGACAGAGCACGGATGATGAGGCTACGACGGAGCGATGACGGAATGACACAAGAGCATAAAGGTAGAGATGAAGATTAACGAGAGAAGATGGGCGAAGTGAGAATACTAGATTGATATGTCCATGACTGGCGTTGTTCACCTTGAATTCCTTCAAGGTGAACTCAACTATTTATACTAAGTGGCATGCATACCTGTTGCACACATGTGATACAATAGAGCACGTAGGCAATAGGTACGCATGCATGTGCCAAGTGTAAATACTACAACGGAGAAATTATGCACATGATGCAAGCTAAAACCCACAATGAGGAATACATGATTTGTTGAGAGACAAGCTCAACATCGGCCGGATCGGCTGAAGAAGCCGAGGACCGGATCGGTTGGGACCGATCGGTTAGGCCGTTAGGAAAGATATTCCGTGAGGAATATATTTGGGAGTTAGTGTAGGAGCTCTTAATGAGCATTGAAGTACTGTTAGTACTTCGGTCAGTCCTTCTAGGACTTGTACAAAGTGTTCATTGAACACATATATGTATTGTCTTTGTTTTTTGTCTTTCAAAATATACATATTCTCTCTCTCGGTCTCTCCCGCGTATACTGTGTAAGCTCAAGCTCTCAATTAAACCTTAGTGTTCTTCCTTCTGTTCGGTCTTTATACTTGCTTCCGCACGCCACTTTTTACATGGTATTAGAGCGCGAGGGTTGAGAACCTCTCTGCAGCCGACACAGCTTGACGAAGAAGAACAAGAAGAACGATGGATACAGGCATGGCGAGCTCGCTTCCAACAGAGAAGCTCGACAGAACCAACTACGCGTCTTGGTCCTACAAGATGCACCAATACCTGCTCAGGCATGGCTACTGGAGTTATGTCGAAGGAGCTAATGACGCGGCACCCAAATCGACACATAGAGACTTCCCTTCATGGGAGCAATCGACGAGCAAGGTATTATACTGCTTCGCATCGTGTGTGGGCGAACAGCTATTGAGCTATGTTCGGGATGCAAAGACGCCGAAGGGTGCGTGGGAAAATCTGAAGAAGATTTTCACCGCGAGCACCACAGCCAGGAAGCTTCAGCTCCGACAGGAGTTGAGCAACCTACGACAACGCGACTTGTCGGTGGCGGACTATACCTCGAAGATCAAGGATATCTGCGACTCCCTCGCCTCCATAGAGGTGAACATCGAGGAGAGCGAGATGGTCCAAATTTGTCTCGGAGGTTTGGTGTCGAAGTTCGGAGCGTTCCGAACGGCTGTGTGTACCCGGGAGAATATGTCGTCCTTTTTCGACTTACAGTTGATGCTCCTGGTAGAGGAGAACCATGCGGGTGCGTCCACAAGCACGCACACCGATAGCAGAATGTTGTACACGGAGGGAGATAGGCCCCGTGGACGTGGAGGACGAGGCGAGTCGGCGCGCAATGGAGGCGGCCGACGAGATCAAGGAAGAAGGCACCGAAGTGATGCCGACAGCAACTCTGGACCCTCCGGAAACATGGGGAATCGAAGCGATGAGAACCGGCAAGGGAAGGCAATCGCGGTGTGCTGGTACTGTGGCAAGAAAGGCCACAGGGAAAGTGAGTGTTGGAAGAAGCGTGCCGATTCGGAGAGAACCGGTTCCGGAAACGGCTCCGGACATACCGACAAGGGAAATCGGCAGCGATCGCACTACGCCGAAGACTCCGGGAGAGCCGGAGAAGGGTCTTTCTTCGTGACGAGACACAAAGCAAACTCAATGAAACGAACCACCCCGACATCGGACGAGGTATGGTACGTAGACTCCGGCACGTCAAACCACATGACGAGCCATAAGGAGTGGTTCTCGTACCTTGAAAAACCGATACAACCTGGAGTAGTCGCAACTGGAGACGATACTCCGCATCCAATCGCGAATGTCGGAGAAGTTCCCCTTAGTCATGTCGGGCAGAAAGGGAAACTCATGAACGTGTTGCACGTTCCGACAATCACGAAAAACTTGGTCTCGGTCGGATAGATCGTCGACCAGGGATGGAGGTTCGGTTTACACACCTCAGGTGCTTCATTGAGGAAGAAGGTCGTGTGATTGCGCAAGGGCGTAGAGACGGGAGGATGTTCATCCTCGATTCCACTGACGGCGGCACCGCAATGTTTGCGAAGGGACAAAAATCCGAGTCGGACATCGACTTGTGGCACAAGCGGATAGGCCACGTCAACCACCAATGGCTTCAAGATCTGCAATCGAAACAGGTAGTGTTCGGATTGCCCAAATTTAGTGGCCGAAAGGCACAAATTTGTGAAGCCTGCCAGCTCGGGAAGCAACACCGACTTCCTTTTCTGAAGGGTTCTAGAATTATTCTCCAAAATATTCTCAAGAATATTCTAATGCATGTACTTCAACTCACATTATAAATACTTGTAACCTCCTTGGTCCCTTTCAAGGGATTCAACACCAGCCATTTACACATCAATCTAGTATTCTTGTTCCATTCCATCTTCACCCAACCATCGTCGTCATCAACACTACTTGTCATCATTTTTAGGTATCATTTTGCATCGCGGTTTTGGTGAGGAGGGCTTTCGATCGCTCACCTTCCCAGTTCCAGTGGGGGTCACAACCGTTCACTTTCCTGGTGGGGATTGGATTATTCCTCGCTTGCACTGCATTTTTGTTATAGTTCAAGTCTCGCGCCACTTTCTGTTGGCGAGGACGATTTTGATCGCTCACCTTTTAGTTTTAGTGGGGGTCACAACCGCTCATATTATTGGCGAGGATCGTGTGGGTTTCTCGCTAGGGCTACCGTTTGTGCCGTGTCTTGGGTCAACCTCGACTATTTACCCACTCATAATAGAAGAAGTCGAGTTGACCGCTTCACTTGCACTCCTTCGCATGTTGTTGTTTAGCTCTCTGTGAGGGCCGCATGGTCGCTCACGCCCGTTCGTGTTTTTGATGAGGACCGCACATGGTCACTCACGTTCCAGTTCCCGATGAGAGCCACATGGTCGCTCATGTCCGTTCATGTTCCAGTTCTTCTCAGTGAGGGCCGCATTGTCGCTCATTCCCGTTCGTGTTTTCGATGAGGACTGCACATGGTCGCTCACGTTCTAGTTCCCGATGAGGGCCACACATGGGCGTTCACTCTCGTTCATGTTCCAGTCTTCAGTGAGGACCGCATTGTCGTTCATTCCCGTTCGTGTTTTCGGTGAGGACCGCACATGATCACTCACGCCCATTTTTGTTCCAGTTCCAGTTCCCAAATAGGATTGGACATGGTCTCTCACGCCCGTTCGTATTCCAGTTCCAGTTCCCGGTGAGGACCGCACATGGTCACTCACGTCCGTTGGTGTTCCAGTTCCAGTTCCCGGTGAGGACCGCACATGGTCACTCGCGTCCGTTGGTGTTCATGTTTCCAATGAGGACAACATATGGTTTCTCACTCCCACAACTTCTCGTTCACCCCTACATCGTACTTTTGAAAAGGCGGCAAAGGCGAAGATAATGTCACATACATGACAACAGTTATGTCAAGATTTGAACTCTTGACCTCTTGTATTATTGTCAAGTGTTATATTGTAACCAACACATCCAAGTACATAATCCTGCTACACATTCTAGGAGTTTTTAGAAAGTTCTAGAACTAGAAGGTTCTAGAGGGTTCTAGAATATTCTCCAAAATATTCTAATGCATGTACTTCAACTCACAATATAAATACTTGTAACCTCCACACTAGTTATTCTTGTTCCATTCCATCTTGTCTCATTCTTCATCTCTGTCTTCATGCTCTCATGTTCTTCATTTAATATCGGTTGTAGCCTCATCACTCATAGTCTCATCATCTGTGTTTCGTCTTAGTCCGCGCTTGGTGTGTTTGTGATAGTACGTGTGAAATTGAGTAGCGACTCTTGATGTTCAAGAACTTTGCCAATGAATGTTGCAATTGAGAGTGCACATTGTAGTTGTGAAAGAAATTCGTGCAAGGATTGGGTTTGGGGGATTTTATGGCTGAATCTCAATATCATGGTGAACCATCCATGGAAAATTATGCCAAAGGGGAAAATAAAGAAGATTTTGAGAAGAATAAATTGTCATCTCAACAGTTGATATGGTCGTGGATAAAGCAACATCTCATGGGTTAGAGTGAGATTCTAAAGTTCATGGTAATGTCAGATGAGTACGTACTAATAAAGATATAGATGTTGAAGATGAAGAGTGGCATCGAGTGAAGTATAAGATAGAAGGGAAGGGTGTTGCCATCCAAAGAGACACAAAAAGTACTAATGGTGAGGCAATATCAATAGATAAATCGAGAATGGATGAGGGCTTTAAGAAAAATTCTTGGTAGAAACAATATAAAATTAGAGATTGTCTAACTAGTTACAATTTGATTCTTCAGAAAGGGTGGTGCAACCTCAATTCCAAGGACTTCGTACTTGTGGGGCTAGACAACAAAATTCTATAATTGGTGGAGGGGATGTAGTACACACAAATCCTTATGCAACTCTTGAACAAATAGTTAGCACATTTATGAATACACTTGCTCATAAAGAGCAAATTCTTACTAAAGATGTTTAATGAAAGTGAGGGACACCTCATAAGAAATATATCTTATGGAAAATTTTATTTGATAAAGAATGGGATGTTTTATGTGTAGTTAAACATAGGTGTCAGATTTAGCATGATCTCTATTACATATGCGTGGATATTCCAGATATTATATAGGTCAATCATCACATCAATATTCAAGTGTAGTCATGATTGTTCGTGAATTGTTTTGTCCACATATAGTCTATAATGATCTTGGATATGGACATTTTTTGGTGATGGAAGTTAGGTATTTTAAGGTTTTGGTATGGTTGGTAGGAATTTATTCACCCAACAATGCTAATCAACACAATGAGTTGTGGTCTTCTATGTATCCAAGGTTATCAATGGGTCGTGTTGGTTTGTTAATGGTAAATTTAATATGTGTCTCGATGCATCACAATGTACTTCATAATTCTCATTGATGGATTCTCTTGATCAATTTGAGACAAATTGACATCAACGGTTTTGAAGTCAAATGTATGTAAATGGTTGCATCAAGATGAGGTTGAGTTTACATTTTAGTCTATGAAATATAAGGAAACATGGAGTAGGTTGGATAGAATGTATGTTACATGCATGATAAGCCCTTTTTGCCAAAGATGCTTAATATGTCAATTGTGCAAGAGGTTGTGACTTCGGATCATTTTCCCATATGTTTGAGTTTAATAAACCTAGGTAGATATGTACGAAACATTGCTTGATCGAGTTCCTTTGAGGTTTAATTCATCTTTATTATTTCATTCCATATTTGATAACTATATGTAACACATTTTTGGCATGTTTTCAAAACAGATTAATTCAAAAGGATGACATGCATGGGATACAACATTACAAAACATTAATGATATTCACCGTATGTATGGTATTCACCATATATATGGTATGACTAATGCTAGAGAGAGAGTCAAGAAGGCACACAAAAAAGTAATTGTCTATTATAAACCTTGGCTTAAACTACTTATAAAGTTTAAATATTCATTTTCATGTGAAACGCCCATAAAAATTATACACTTCAAATGACATGCCAAAATTTTATTTTCCATGTCATATATATTATATGTATATATGTCACATATTATTATATAAATATATATACGTACTATGTACTACCTCGTCACTATTTGGGGGAGAAACATTAAATAGGTGAAGCCCGTGAATCTAGAGCTTGGATGGCCCTAAACTCGTCTCGGACATCGTAGATGATCGGAGCCGTCCAATATTTTAGATGCAAGGAAAAACAAAAAGAAGATAGATAAAGTAAAAAATAGAAAAAAAGGAGAGGGAGAGAGAATGTAACTTTTGGAGGGAAATTTTGAATCTTTTCTCTCTCTCTCTTTCCTCTCTGCTTGCTCTCTTCTACACGTTTTCTCTCTCCGTTTCATCTTTGCGTGCTCTCTCGCTCTCTCTGTCTCTTGTGGGTAAAAAACCAAGTAAGATCTTTTATTTATTTATCGCCATGTTTATCTTGTGCCACTTTTATATGTTTGTATCCCAGACATGTTGTTTTTGTTCCATTGTTAGGGTGAGGTTTCTCTTAAGCATCTTGTTCACTTAGACTAATGTTCTTATCAACATTGTGCAAGGTCAGCTCTTAACTCTTGTGGAGTATTTTGTTCTCCTATATCGTGCTCTTCTTCCGGAATATGGGAGTCTTTTCTCATCATTGACAACTGGTCTATATCTGACATTTAAGGTGACATATGTATTGGAAAAGGTATAATTTCTTGTGGGTGGAACAACAACAAAGGATGTGACTTTCTAAAGTGCTCACAAGTGGGTAAAAAACCAGGTATTTGGTATTTTTATCTTTGCCTTTTGGTATAGCCATAGCCATAGCTATATATATTTTTTTAGATACAAAGATCAAACACTTGGAATAAAAGATTTGAAGCTTAGTGTCAAGATTCGAACTCTTGACATAACCATGTTGTAATCGAGTGTTATGTGTTAACCACATATCTAGCATATAATCACATATATACTTCCTCATTTTAGGTTTTAGCTAGCATCATGTGCATAATTCCTCCCTTGTATTATTTACACTTGGCACATGTATGCGTACCTACTGCCTACATGCTCTATTGTATCACATGAGTGCAACATGTACGCATGCCACTTAGTATAAATAGTTGAGTTCACCTTGAAGGAATTCAAGGTGAACAACGTCAGTCATGGACATATCAATCTAGTATTCTCGTTTCGCCCAATCTTGTCTCCTTAATCATCATCTCTATCTTTATGCTCTTGTGTCATTCCGTCATCGCTCCGTCGTAACCTCATCATCCGTGCTTCGTCTTAGTCCGCGCTTGGTGTGTCCGTGACACTTAGATTACATATCTAAGTAGATCTATAGAATGAGTTATCTCTTTATCTCCTAGATGACATGTTTGCTGGATTTACAATCCCTTTTAGGAACTTGTTGAAACTGACACATGTGATCCCATACATGAATGTTGGGTTGATGATTTTTTCCACTTGTCTATAATTGTAGGATTAAATTAACCATGGTGTTTCCAATAGGAAATTGACCCTTCATCATATCTGTCGAGTCCACCTCTACATCTCAAGTAAGTTCTCCGCCCAACTTTAAATTTCTAAGTTGAAGTGTGGACTATCATTCTATGTTGAAGGTATGACTATCATTCTAAGTTGAAGTGTGGTTTTTTACCCACTTTCGAGCTCTTCAGAAAGTCGCATCCTTTGTTGTTGTTCCACCCACGAGAAATTATACCTTTTCCAATACATATGTCACTTTAAATGTTAGATATAGACCAGTTGTCAATGATGAGAAAAGACTCCCATATTCCGGAAGAAGAGCATGATATAGGAGAACAAAATACTCCACAAGAGTTAAGAGTTGACCCTTCACAAGGTTAATAAGAACATTAGACTAAGTGAACAAGATGCTTAAGAGAAACCTCACCCTAAAAATGGAACAAAAACATGTCTGGGATACAAACATATAAGTGGCACAAGATAAACATGGTGATAAATAAATAAAAGATCTTACCTGGTTTTTTACCCATGAGAGACACAAAGAGAGAGAGAGAGAGAGAGAGAGAGAGAGAGAGAGAGAAGATTCAAAATTTCCCTCTAGAAGTTACATTCTCTCTCCCTCTCTCTCTCTCTCCTTTTTTTCTATTTTTTACTTTATCTATCTTCTTTTTGTTTTTCTCTACATCTAAAATATTGGACGGCTCCGATCGTCTACGATTTCCGAGAAGAGTTGAGGGCCGTCCAAGCCCTAGATTCACGGGCTTCACCTATTTAATGTTTCTCCCCCAAATAGTGACGAGGTGTACATAGTACTATGTACTATTAATTGTGTGTAATGATATATGTTTTTATATTATATGTTTTTTTTCCCAAAAAATATATGTTTTTCGGAACAAGTTTAAAATAATATCATCATCATGTAATAATAATATATATTCTCAAATCTTTATTTTGTACTAATAATATTAGTTGAAATTTTAAACAATAATCTTTATTAAATACTTTAAGAGTGTAAACTCTAGGCTTCATTTTAATGTTTACGTTTTAAGTTAAAACTATTTTTTTTATTAACCTTTGTTTTCATACTTCTTAGTAAAAACATTAACAAGATATTATTTATTTTATGTATTTCATTATCATCTTTGTGAGGTAGTTATGCTAAATTGTGTACCTTTTATAGTAATGACATGTATAACAATGTAGCATTACATAGACTCTAGACCTTTTCCTTTTTAAAATTTGTATGTCAAATGACATGTAGTTTTTGCAATTTTATGTCATATGACATACATCTTTAAAAAATGCCCGTAAAAACACTTTGATACTAACCCGTCAAATCTAGGCCCTGACTCCATACCTTCCTTTTTTATGTATAGCCTTAAATTCCAATCAATGTGCCTTTTTAGTATAGCCTTCTTTCTATAGCCTTCCAAACACAACGTGCCAATGATTGTATGTACCATCAAACTATGTGATCAAGTATTCACGAATCATAAGAAGAAGACAAAACCCTATATGGACACGTGTATATTCTACATATCTATCTATATGTATATAATATAGAATCTTCCCACTTTATATAATTGGAGACACATCCCACACCTATATACTAACTAATGCCATAATTGTAATGTGTGATATCATATATTCATGTGTGTGTGTGTGTGTGTGTGTGTTGGTTGTCGCATGTCAACAACTCATATCTAGCGTGATAAATTGACATATTCGCATTTGTGGGGTTTCCCATTTGAATGCAAACGAATATGCATACAAATGCATGGTCAAGTATTCGTTGAACCCAACAACAAAAAAACTTCATTATTTAGTTTCTTAGGATAAAAAAAAAGGGACTTGACAATAAAAAGGGACATTAAAAGAGGAACTTTTTTATAATAAACGTAAAAGTATTTGTTTTATTTTTAATAAATAAATAAAATAAAATAAAGGGTCATTAACTCCTCACTTTTTATTCTCTCAAAATTTATGGATATTTTATTTTTATCTTGTCATTAAAAATTGGACTTTACACTAATCATATTTCTATAATAAATATAAAAATATTCGATTTTTTTAAAATGAATTATTTAAAATAAAGGTTCATAAACACTCCCCTTTTTTATTTGACACTGTAAAGGAGAGTTAATACTAATCATTTTTTTATAATCTATTAATGAATGACGGTTCTCTTTTTAGTGAATTAAATTTATTTTAAATAAATAAATATTTTGTATATTAATGTTGCAAAACGAATGGTTTTATAATATTCTTGGGGCCATTTCGTATTCTCGAATATTAAGAATATCACACATTAAGAATATAGAGAATATTGTGCATGTGTCAATCTATGTGTGGCGTACATCCACATGTGAAAACGAGACATCATGCATATTGAAACTCATACATGATGCAAAATTCAAATAATGATTATAGATGTGATGCCATATTCTTGGCTCCTCTTTTCATTATAGATATCCCATGTGAAAAGACCAATATCTCATGCTTGTGCCACTACCCACCATATTGATGGAGAAGCTACTAATGTCAAATAAATAAATAGATAAAAGTATGCTCAACGTAAACCATTCATACCCATCAGCAATGTGAATTAATATGTTACTTGAAAATAAATCTGAGAGAGGTGGTGCACATTTTGAACCTTCACAATGATGGAGAAGCATGAAATCACATGATCAAGTATAAAAAACCGAGATTATAATTGGGCAAAACAATAAGATCATCTATGTAGTGAAGATGAAATGTTGTGATAGAAGTTGATGGAGAGCCTTTCCTAAACCAAAAATTGGGAACTCATGAACAAGCATGCAACACAAACTATGGCACTAGTGACACTAAAAATTACGTCTAGTTGGTATAGTAGAGCATATACTGTCATGAAGATTTCACCTTAGGAAAGATAGTGACATATTCGGAGCTTGGTTTTGACCTCCAAGCGAAAAGTTGTGAGATCATATGTTAACTTCGGACAGCAAGAATTGAACATGCTACATTGACCAAAGTACACATCCATCGACCAGAGGACATTCAAAAGGGGGAGGGCTACTTCGAAACTCTACCCATGAGTCATGACCAGTGTTGAGTAAAGTTTTTAATCCGTATCACAAATTTTCCTACTTTTGATTAACCTAACTAGATTTTAAAAAATTTAATTGGCCATTTTTCTATCAATGTTCATGTCATTTGGAACTTCTTGAATTTTTTTAAAAAAATCATCACATACCAAATTCTATAGCATGAACATTCAATACAAATTTTACAATAGATATAATATTGAGAACATTGGTAACTAAGTAAACCATTGACAAAATTTTACTATACAATATTGAAACATCACATACTGATACCATATTGAAACAAAAATACTAGATTGACCAATAGATATAATGAACATCAAATGCCATATTGAAACACAAATACCATGTTAAAATATGGCATGTCATATTGAAACATCACATACCAAAATCGTAGAACATTTATATCTAATTATCTTAGCAAGAGAGAACCAAGTCATTCATTGCATGGGGAGATTCCAAAACATATTAGATAAAATTTCCAAAATTTCGATCTACATCTTTTATGAAGTTCGCAATGTCATCATCATCATGAGAAGTTATTGTGGAAATATGAGACCATGCTTTGCTTCACCACAACAAAATTTAGGCACTGAAGTCATGTTCTTCTAGATTAGGTCCTTCGATAGATATTTATATCAATGTATCTACCACATTGCTTTTTAGTCTATTTCTAAACCTATTCTTTGCTAGATTTAAGCAACTAAATCCTCTCTCACATGGTAATATAGAAGAGTATCGAATTAACCCTAGCAATGAAAGCTTTAAAACCGTGGATAACTTTTCTTTTCACACATAATTACAATTTATCATATACCCAAACATCTAAAAAATCTCTTCCTAGCCATTCTATGGTAGCTTTCTTTCCTTCGTTGTGTTCGTCAAAATTTTCATTCTTCGCCATCTTTGTCGAAATTTTCGTTGTCTTCTCTTCCCAATTTTAGAATTTGAAGCCCAAAAAATCTTTGTTTTCCTTGTTTGTCCACGGAATTTTTTAACATGGATTTGCAAGAGATATTTAAAAGTATATATATTAAAAATTATAAATGATAGTAAATTCTTGAGAATGAGTGTTGGTGTAGGGTCATGGAGATAGAGAGAACGAAAGCATTTTGCTTTGATGGATATGGTTTTGTTGGTGTTGGTGTAGGGTTATGGAGATAAAGAGAACAAGAGCTGCTTGCTTTGATGGATATAGTTGTTTAGGGTTTATATGATTATGGATATGTATAGATCTCAAGACTAGAGCCTTTAATTATTAGACTAGAGCCGTTACTGATTACTCTCTTTCCAATTATTTAAAAGACTCTAGAGTCCATACCCTTTTTTTGTATAGCCTTTAATTCCAATCAATGTGTGACTTTCTTGTATAACACGTGCCAATGAATGTATTTACCATCAAACCATGTGATCTAGTATTCATCGAGTATATAATATAGAATCTTCCCACTTTATATAATTGGAATCTCATTCCACACCTATATATTAATTAATGCCATAGTTGTATATTGTAATGTTTGATGTCATATTTCATGTGGGTGTGAGTGCATTGGTTGTCGTATGCGAGCAACTCGTATTTAGCATACACCCACATGTGAAAAACAAGACATCATGCCTATTGAAACTCATATATGATTAATGATCATAGATGTGATGCCATATTTGTGGGTCGTGGCTATGTAGTCCTCTTTTCATTATAGATATCCCATGTGAAAAGACCAATATCTCATGTTGTGCCACCAAATTGATGGAGAAGCTACTAATGTCAAATAAATAAATAGATAAAAGTATGCACAACGTAAACCATTCACAACCAATTGTGATGTTAATTAATATGTCACTTGGAAATAAATCCCGTTGGTGCACATTCTGAACCTTCACAATGATGGAGAAGCATGAAAAACTTGGAACGTTAAATCACATGATCAAGTAGAAAAGACCGAGAATATAATTGGCCAAACAATAACATCATCTTGAGAGTGAAGATGCAATGTTGTGATAAAAGTCGATTGGCGAGCCTTTCCTAAACTAAGAATTTGGAACACATGTACAACAAACATGTAACACAGAACCATGGCACTGGTGACATTAAAAATTACGTTTAGGTGTACAACAAAGCATGGAGCCAAATTTGCGTAGAACATACAAACAACGATACAACAAAATATTCAAGCCAATTCCCATTTTTATTTTTTATGTTGTCAATATCATTTAAAAATCCCTCGCATGCATAAATGCTCCACTAAGCATTGTCATAATGTGAAGAGCCTACACGTAGAAATAGGTTAAGCGAAAATTTTATCACCTTAATCCTTATCAACATTCCTTTTAAACCACTCCAAGTAACGAAGTAGAGAATTATCTCACATGTATCTGAATTGCCCTTTCATTACTTGAAACTAAATTTCCTTTCCGTTATTCATTAACAATTGTTTTCAATTATTGACTATCTTACTCGCAATCAAACATGGATCACTACCCATTTTTTTGCTCTAAAATCATAGCTTGGAGCGCAAATTTAAACAAATTTGGAGCAATTTCATCAAACAACTGAATCTGGATTACTATGCTAAGAAATTCATTGCATGGACATGAAGATTTCACCTTAAGAAAGACAGCAAGATTTTTGGAGCTTGATTCTGACCTCCAAGCAGAAAGTTGCAAGATCATATGTCAATTTCAGATAGTGGGAGTTGAACATGCTACATCGACCGAACATCCATCAACTTGAGGACATCCGAAGGGGGGAGGTTATAAACATAAATCTCGGGAATTTCAACGCCCCTCAAGGATGGAGGAGATAAATTTAAATTTTCAAAAACTTAAATCCCGTGAAGGAGGGAGGGCTACGTCTAAACTCTACCCATGACCACTGTTGAGTAAAGTTTTTAATCGCTAGCACAAATTTTCCTAGTTCTAATTAACCTAACCAGATTTTAAAAGTTTTAATTGGCCATTTTTCTACTAGTGTTCATGTCATCCGAAACTTCTTGAATTTTTTTAAATATCATCACATACCAAATCGTAAAGCATAAACATTAGTAAAAAAAAGTCACAATCGGTAACTAAGTATGAAAATATTGAGAACATTGGTAATTAAGTAAACCATTGAGAAAAAATTACTATAAAATATTGAAACATCACATACCATATTGAAACAAAAATACTTGATGGAACATTACATATCATAACATCAAATGCCATATTGAAACATCACATACCAAAATCATAGAACATTTATATCTAATTCTCTTAGCAAGAGAGAGCAACAAGTCATTCATGGCATGGGGAAATTCCAAACATATTTGAGCAATTTTAAAATTTTTTGATCTATATCTTCTATGAAGTTCTCAATGTCATCATCATCCTAAGAAGATCTTGTCGAAATATGACGATATGTCTTGCTTCTAGATCAAGTCATGTTCTTCTAGATCAAGTCCTTCAATAGATATTCCTATCAATGCATCTACCACGTTTATTTTTACGAAATCCATGCTTTCTTAGATGTAGGCAACTAAATCCTCTTTCACATGTTATCATAGAAGAGCATGTAATCGAACGGAACCTAAACGGTTTCCCCTTTTCCATGTGGGTGTGCAGATACGAGTTGCTCACATGAGACAACATACAAAACGAGATCAAATATGATATAAGAAATTATAGACATGACATGTATTGTTTAATCTATAAGTGTGTAAGACCTTTCAAAATGTTATTAAACAAGGAAAAATTATACATGCGTTGTATATAAAAGTGGCAAGATTATATAGATATCTATATACATATTGGCATACATGTACTTGTTTAGGGATTCGTCTTTTTATTGTTCATGAAATACTTTGTAACATGGTTTCATATGATACTTTCTAATGGAGAATCATGTTTCAAAAATCATTAAACAATTTAAAGTTGTTAACTTCACAAATTTGTATGTTTACGATTGTCGGAAATGAGCCAAATACATAAGACATGAGGTATGCAAATATACAACGTGCCATGCCCACACCGAGCTACAAGCCTAAATTTGTTGCCATTGCGGTGCTCAATGGGGGCAGCCTCTGAATTGCACCCAGACCATGCCCATGTGAGTGTGGAGCACGATACTTGGACACAAGTTTCCAGTTTCACATCGCCGTGTATCAAGTTCTTGCAAACCGAATGTGACTCACGGATCCCAACATGTGGTTCCGGTTTCATCTTGCCACCAATCCGATGCTCGTTCCCCACCAAATTGCACCCGCAATGCGAGACTATAAGGATGGTGTGCGAGCCATGGATCCTTAACTTGGCTCGCCCCGGTTCCGAGCAGCTCATCCTCGATTGTCTCATCCCCCGCTATGTGTGCCGCCTTTTCCCGGAAGCAACCGACCTCCGAGATCTTGAAACCATCACCAATTTCATTGCTTGGTTGTTCTTGTCGGACGACATAGAAGACACTGGCCCTTTGTTACTCGGTACCGAAGGTCATGGTTTCATGGGGTCTCATGATCATGGTCCTCCATCTACCACCAATGTTTGGGCACAATCGGTTCTTTCTAAACTCCGCGACCCACAATCTCCTATCAATGTCGTCCTTTTCGACAATTCGAGTGACTGCCGTGCCCAGAGCTTAATCATGTTAGATGCATTGGGGGAACTATGGGGGAAGATCTCACCTCGGCTCGTCCCACAAGCGCGGTCGCGCTTCATATCGGTCATGCAAGATCATCTTCATGCCGTCTGCCTTCAGCCCACAAGCAAACGAGCATTTTGGCGGCACGAGGAGGGAGGCGATATGAACAAGAACGTAGAGGAATATAGGGCTATTCGCCGGCATTCCTCGGGCTTCCTTGTCGGTTTCGAGCTAGTCCTCTACGTGTTAGGCCTAGATGAGGATCCCATCCATCTCCACCCACTCGTAGAGGAGTTCCGGGACCTCGTCTTAGACTACATATGGATGTGCAACGACATCGTGTCGTGCCACATGGAGGCTTCCCTCGGTTACAATTTCAACCTTCCGTGGGTCGTGTATGAGAGTGGTGCATTCGGGTCCTTCCAGGACTCGGTGGATGTTGTGGTGGGTATGATGAATAGTGTGGATGCTCGGTGTGCACAAGTAGTTGATGCCATCCAACGGAATGAGGAGTTGATACGAAAGGAGCCGAAGCTCAATGCTTACTTGGCGACCATGGTGTCGTGTATGTCCGGCACGCTTTGTTGGTCCTTTGAAACCTATCGTTATGGCCTCAAACACGACAATGAGCATCACAAGCATGCAATATCTTGTTGATCTAAGAATACATCCTCTTGATTTTTTTGCATGTATGTTTTCGGATTGTCGAGAACCTAGTCTCCCCAACATTGTCTACTAATTATTATTCCATTAGCTTTTTACCATCCTATTTGACAACCTAGGGTTTTGACTCTTGAGAATCTAAATTTGCATAAATGTGCGTGTGTATGGACCTAGTGAGATTGAGGTTTTTGGAGTGAGCGGTGCCGTGGTGTGGTGTGTCCTGTGTGAGAAAAAGTTAGGTTCCACGCGCATCTCACGAAGTGATGTATAAATGAAAATAATAATAACAAAAAATAAAACTTAAAGTAGCCTAGTGGTCCTAGCCATTTTTGAATAATCATGAAACAATTTCTATGTGAAAAACCACCAAAATCGTGGCATCTAACCTAATTGTTGTACAAACCATCAATTTTGCAACATAACTCTTCTATATTTTTGTCTACATTTTTCCCTAACCTCGTGTGTATTCTCCTTAAGCATTTGCTAATCGTGGTGGTGAATCCCCAACTTCCTCACCCCTTGTGTCTCCCCGGTCCAAGGCCCCGACGGTCTCGTTCGAGCAACACACGCACGCGAAACTTTGCGACAACGGTGAAGAGGCCAAAATCGAAGCTACGAGGGCACTCGAACAAGCCTTTATTCCACGAAAGGAGGTCGAGTTAGAATTCTTTACCATTGAATTCTTCCTTGCTATTAGGCAATCAAAAAGAGGCTATAATGTTTTGGATTGGTTTTAAGTGTGATTGTGTTTCCACTCAAGTGGAAACCACAAATAAAAGGCATATAAGCAAAAGATAGGGGCTGCTAGTGTAATTTCAGCGCTACTTTTTGTTTACTTATTCTTTATATGTGAAGGCCAAGGGTGTTGGAGTCTAACTAATTACTTAAGCAAAGCATAAAGAATTATATACCAAAGAAAGGAAACAAGGGTGCCAAACCACTCAAGCATCCCCTAGCCAACGGCGTGAGGCGGAACGAAAATTTCATCTCCTTAATCCTTATCAACATTCCTTTTAAACCACTCCAAGTAACGGAGTAGAGAATTATCTCACATGTACCTAGATTGCCCTTTCATTACTTGAAACTAATGTTCCCTTCCGTCATTCATTAACAATTGTTTTCAATTATTGACTATCTTACTCGCAATCAAACATGGATCACTACCCATTTTTTTGCTCTAAAATCTGAGCTTGGAGCGCAATTTAAAACAAATCTGGAGCAATTTCATCAAACAACTGAATCTGGATTACTATGCTAAGAAATTCATTGCATGGACATGAAGATTCCACCTCAAGAAAGACAGCAAGATTTTCGGAGCTTGATTCTGACCTCCAAGCAGAAAGTTGCAAGATCATATGTTAATTTTAGATAGTGGGAGTTGAACATGCTACATCGACCGAACATCCATCAACTTGAGGACATCCGAAGGGGGGAGGTTATAAACATAAATCTCGGGAATTTCAACGCCCCTCAAGGAGGGAGGAGATAAATTTAAATTTTCAAAAACTTGAATCCCGTGAAGGAGGGAGGGCTACGTCTAAACTCTACCCATGACCACTGTTGAGTAAAGTTTTTAATCGCTACCACGAATTTTCCTAGTTCTAATTAACCTAACCAGATTTTAAAAGTTTTAATTGGCCATTTTTCTACTAGTGTTCATGTCATCCGAAACTTCTTGAATTTTTTTAAATATCATCACATACCAAATCGTAAGGCATAAACATTAGTAAAAAAAAGTCACAATCGGTAACTAAGTATGAAAATATTGAGAACATTGGTAACTAAGTAGACCATTGAGAAAGAATTACTATACAATATTGAAACATCACATTCCATATTGAAACAAAAATACTTGATGGAACATTACATATCATAACATCAAATGCCATATTGAAACATCACATACCAAAATCATAGAACATTTATATCTAATTCTCTTAGCAAGAAAGAGTAACAAGTCATTCATGGCATGGGGAAATTCCAAACATATTCGAGCAAATTTACAAAATTTTGATCTATATCTTCTATGAAGTTCTCAATGTCATCATCACCCTAAGAAGTTCTTGCCAAAATATGACGATATGCCTTGCTTCGCCGCAACAAAATTTAGGCACCGAAGTCATGTTCTTCTAGATCAAGTCCTTCAATAGATATTCCTATCAATGCATCTACCACGTTTATTTTTACGAAATCCATGCTTTATTAGATGTAGGCAACTAAATCCTCTTTCACTTGTTATCATAGAAGACCATGTAATCGAACGGAACCTAAACGATTTCTCTTTTTCCATGTGGGTGTGCAGATACGAGTTGCTCACATGAGACAACACACAAAACGAGATGAAATATGATATAAGAAATTATAGACATGGCATGTATTGTTTAATTTCTATAAGTGTGTAAGGCCTTTCAAAATATTATTAAACAAGGAAAATTTATACATGCGTTGTATATAAAAGTGGCAAGATTATATAGATATATATCTATACATACTGGCATACATGTGCTTGTTTAGGGATTCGTCTTTTAATTATTCATGAAATACTTTGTAACATGGTTTCATATGATACTTTCTAATGGAGAATCATGTTTCAAAAATCATTAAGCACTTTAAAGTTGTTAACTTCTCAAATTTGTATGTTTACGATTGTGGGAAATGGGCCAAATACATAAGACATGAGGTATGCAAATATACAACGTGCAAGTGGAAATATGTGCATATTATGGAGGCATTTCCAAGCACCAGACTTGAAAGCTACAAAGACGTGTGGAACTTTTTGGACATGAGTACCTTATTTGGTATGATTATAAAAGGACTCTTGAAGTGTGATCTATGCATAACTCAATATATATCTCAAAACCACCAACACACAACCATATCATCAAACCTCTCACCATATACATATCAATAATATAGCCATTTGACATCAACCTTACGGTAGATACTCAATGGTGATCCTCAATGGGAATAATAATCTTGCGAATCTCGAGTCCGTGAGGCCGGGCTCCGTGATGTCACTACAAGGGTTAAATATAGGCTTTGTGAAACTGGCCTACAAGTGGGCCCAAGATTCCCATTTCACATTATCATCGCGCTCGATGCATACCTCCTCTCGAATCAACTCTCGGCCATGCCCACACCGAGCTACAAGCCTAAATTTGTTGCCATTGCGGTGCTCAATGGGGGCAGCCTCTGAATTGCACCCAGACCATGCCCATGTGAGTGTGGAGCACGATACTTGGACACAAGTTTCCAGTTTCACATCGCCGTGTATCAAGTTCTCGCAAACCGAATGTGACTCACGGATCCCAACTTGTGGTTCCGGTTTCATCTTGCCACCAATCCGATGCTCGTTCCCCACCAAATTGCACCCGCAATACGAGACTATAAGGATGGTGTGCGAGCCATGGATCCTTAACTTGGCTCGCCCCGGTTCCGAGCAGCTCATCCTCGATTGTCTCATCCCCCGCTATGTGTGCCGCCTTTTCCCGGAAGCAACCGACCTCCGAGATCTTGAAACCATCACCAATTTCATTGCTTGGTTGTTCTTGTCGGACGACATAGAAGACACTGGCCCTTTGTTACTCGGTACCGAAGGTCATGGTTTCATGGGGTCTCATGATCATGGTCCTCCATCTACCACCAATGTTTGGGCACAATCGGTTCTTTCTAAACTCCGCGACCCACAATCTCCTATCAATGTCGTCCTTTTCGACAATTCGAGTGACTGCCGTGCCCAGAGCTTAATCATGTTAGATGCATTGGGGGAACTATGGGGGAAGATCTCACCTCGGCTCGTCCCACAAGCGCGGTCGCGCTTCATATCGGTCATGCAAGATCATCTTCATGCCGTCTGCCTTCAGCCCACAAGCAAACGAGCATTTTGGCGGCACGAGGAGGGAGGCGATATGAACAAGAACGTAGAGGAATATAGGGCTATTCGCCGGCATTCCTCGGGCTTCCTTGTCGGTTTCGAGCTAGTCCTCTACGTGTTAGGCCTAGATGAGGATCCCATCCATCTCCACCCACTCGTAGAGGAGTTCCGGGACCTCGTCTTAGACTACATATGGATGTGCAACGACATCGTGTCGTGCCACATGGAGGCTTCCCTCGGTTACAATTTCAACCTTCCGTGGGTCGTGTATGAGAGTGGTGCATTCGGGTCCTTCCAGGACTCGGTGGATGTTGTGGTGGGTATGATGAATAGTGTGGATGCTCGGTGTGCACAAGTAGTTGATGCCATCCAACGGAATGAGGAGTTGATACGAAAGGAGCCGAAGCTCAATGCTTACTTGGCGACCATGGTGTCGTGTATGTCCGGCACGCTTTGTTGGTCCTTTGAAACCTATCGTTATGGCCTCAAACACGACAATGAGCATCACAAGCATGCAATATCTTGTTGATCTAAGAATACATCCTCTTGATTTTTTTGCATGTATGTTTTCGGATTGTCGAGAACCTAGTCTCCCCAACATTGTCTACTAATTATTATTCCATTAGCTTTTTACCATCCTATTTGACAACCTAGGGTTTTGACTCTTGAGAATCTAAATTTGCATAAATGTGCGTGTGTATGGACCTAGTGAGATTGAGGTTTTTGGAGTGAGCGGTGCCGTGGTGTGGTGTGTCCTGTGTGAGAAAAAGTTAGGTTCCACGCGCATCTCACGAAGTGATGTATAAATGAAAATAATAATAACAAAAAATAAAACTTAAAGTAGCCTAGTGGTCCTAGCCATTTTTGAATAATCATGAAACAATTTCTATGTGAAAAACCACCAAAATCGTGGCATCTAACCTAATTGTTGTACAAACCATCAATTTTGCAACATAACTCTTCTATATTTTTGTCTACATTTTTCCCTAACCTCGTGTGTATTCTCCTTAAGCATTTGCTAGTCGTGGTGGTGAATCCCCAACTTCCTCACCCCTTGTGTCTCCCCGGTCCAAGGCCCCGACGGTCTCGTTCGAGCAACACACGCACGCGAAACTTTGCGACAACGGTGAAGAGGCCAAAATCGAAGCTACGAGGGCACTCGAACAAGCCTTTATTCCACGAAAGGAGGTCGAGTTAGAATTCCTTACCATTGAATTCTTCCTTGCTATTAGGCAATCAAAAAGAGGCTATAATGTTTTGGATTGGTTTTAAGTGTGATTGTGTTTCCACTCAAGTGGAAACCACAAATAAAAGGCATATAAGCAAAAGATAGGGGCTGCTAGTGTAATTTCAACGCTACTTTTTGTTTACTTATTCTTTATATGTGAAGGCCAAGGGTGTTGGAGTCTAACTAATTACTTAAGCAAAGCATAAAGAATTATATACCAAAGAAAGGAAACAAGGGTGCCAAACCACTCAAGCATCCCCTAGCCAACGGCGTGAGGCGGAACGAAAATTTCATCTCCTTAATCCTTATCAACATTCCTTTTAAACCACTCCAAGTAACGGAGTAGAGAATTATCTCACATGTACCTAGATTGCCCTTTCATTACTTGAAACTAATGTTCCCTTCCGTCATTCATTAACAATTGTTTTCAATTATTGACTATCTTACTCGCAATCAAACATGGATCACTACCCATTTTTTTGCTCTAAAATCTGAGCTTGGAGCGCAATTTAAAACAAATCTGGAGCAATTTCATCAAACAACTGAATCTGGATTACTATGCTAAGAAATTCATTGCATGGACATGAAGATTCCACCTCAAGAAAGACAGCAAGATTTTCGGAGCTTGATTCTGACCTCCAAGCAGAAAGTTGCAAGATCATATGTTAATTTTAGATAGTGGGAGTTGAACATGCTACATCGACCGAACATCCATCAACTTGAGGACATCCGAAGGGGGGAGGTTATAAACATAAATCTCGGGAATTTCAACGCCCCTCAAGGAGGGAGGAGATAAATTTAAATTTTCAAAAACTTGAATCCCGTGAAGGA
Organism: Azolla caroliniana; assembly: GCF_043228905.1. NCBI lineage: Eukaryota > Viridiplantae > Streptophyta > Polypodiopsida > Salviniales > Salviniaceae > Azolla > Azolla caroliniana. The sequence goes on from NW_028230457.1 coordinate 11,887,806, forward strand.
GGGAGGGCTACGTCTAAACTCTACCCATGACCACTGTTGAGTAAAGTTTTTAATCGCTACCACGAATTTTCCTAGTTCTAATTAACCTAACCAGATTTTAAAAGTTTTAATTGGCCATTTTTCTACTAGTGTTCATGTCATCCGAAACTTCTTGAATTTTTTTAAATATCATCACATACCAAATCGTAAGGCATAAACATTAGTAAAAAAAAGTCACAATCGGTAACTAAGTATGAAAATATTGAGAACATTGGTAACTAAGTAGACCATTGAGAAAGAATTACTATACAATATTGAAACATCACATTCCATATTGAAACAAAAATACTTGATGGAACATTACATATCATAACATCAAATGCCATATTGAAACATCACATACCAAAATCATAGAACATTTATATCTAATTCTCTTAGCAAGAAAGAGTAACAAGTCATTCATGGCATGGGGAAATTCCAAACATATTCGAGCAAATTTACAAAATTTTGATCTATATCTTCTATGAAGTTCTCAATGTCATCATCACCCTAAGAAGTTCTTGCCAAAATATGACGATATGCCTTGCTTCGCCGCAACAAAATTTAGGCACCGAAGTCATGTTCTTCTAGATCAAGTCCTTCAATAGATATTCCTATCAATGCATCTACCACGTTTATTTTTACGAAATCCATGCTTTATTAGATGTAGGCAACTAAATCCTCTTTCACTTGTTATCATAGAAGACCATGTAATCGAACGGAACCTAAACGATTTCTCTTTTTCCATGTGGGTGTGCAGATACGAGTTGCTCACATGAGACAACACACAAAACGAGATGAAATATGATATAAGAAATTATAGACATGGCATGTATTGTTTAATTTCTATAAGTGTGTAAGGCCTTTCAAAATATTATTAAACAAGGAAAATTTATACATGCGTTGTATATAAAAGTGGCAAGATTATATAGATATATATCTATACATACTGGCATACATGTGCTTGTTTAGGGATTCGTCTTTTAATTATTCATGAAATACTTTGTAACATGGTTTCATATGATACTTTCTAATGGAGAATCATGTTTCAAAAATCATTAAGCACTTTAAAGTTGTTAACTTCTCAAATTTGTATGTTTACGATTGTGGGAAATGGGCCAAATACATAAGACATGAGGTATGCAAATATACAACGTGCAAGTGGAAATATGTGCATATTATGGAGGCATTTCCAAGCACCAGACTTGAAAGCTACAAAGACGTGTGGAACTTTTTGGACATGAGTACCTTATTTGGTATGATTATAAAAGGACTCTTGAAGTGTGATCTATGCATAACTCAATATATATCTCAAAACCACCAACACACAACCATATCATCAAACCTCTCACCATATACATATCAATAATATAGCCATTTGACATCAACCTTACGGTAGATACTCAATGGTGATCCTCAATGGGAATAATAATCTTGCGAATCTCGAGTCCGTGAGGCCGGGCTCCGTGATGTCACTACAAGGGTTAAATATAGGCTTTGTGAAACTGGCCTCCAAGTGGGCCCAAGATTCCCATTTCACATTATCATCGCGCTCGATGCATACCTCCTCTCGAATCAACTCTCGGCCATGCCCACACCGAGCTACAAGCCTAAATTTGTTGCCATTGCGGTGCTCAATGGGGGCAGCCTCTGAATTGCACCCAGACCATGCCCATGTGAGTGTGGAGCACGATACTTGGACACAAGTTTCCAGTTTCACATCGCCGTGTATCAAGTTCTCGCAAACCGAATGTGACTCACGGATCCCAACTTGTGGTTCCGGTTTCATCTTGCCACCAATCCGATGCTCGTTCCCCACCAAATTGCACCCGCAATACGAGACTATAAGGATGGTGTGCGAGCCATGGATCCTTAACTTGGCTCGCCCCGGTTCCGAGCAGCTCATCCTCGATTGTCTCATCCCCCGCTATGTGTGCCGCCTTTTCCCGGAAGCAACCGACCTCCGAGATCTTGAAACCATCACCAATTTCATTGCTTGGTTGTTCTTGTCGGACGACATAGAAGACACTGGCCCTTTGTTACTCGGTACCGAAGGTCATGGTTTCATGGGGTCTCATGATCATGGTCCTTCATCTACCACCAATGTTTGGGCACAATCGGTTCTTTCTAAACTCCGCGACCCACAATCTCCTATCAATGTCGTCCTTTTCGACAATTCGAGTGACTGCCGTGCCCAGAGCTTAATCATGTTAGATGCATTGGGGGAACTATGGGGGAAGATCTCACCTCGGCTCGTCCCACAAGCGCGGTCGCGCTTCATATCGGTCATGCAAGATCATCTTCATGCCGTCTGCCTTCAGCCCACAAGCAAACGAGCATTTTGGCGGCACGAGGAGGGAGGCGATATGAACAAGAACGTAGAGGAATATAGGGCTATTCGCCGGCATTCCTCGGGCTTCCTTGTCGGTTTCGAGCTAGTCCTCTACGTGTTAGGCCTAGATGAGGATCCCATCCATCTCCACCCACTCGTAGAGGAGTTCCGGGACCTCGTCTTAGACTACATATGGATGTGCAACGACATCGTGTCGTGCCACATGGAGGCTTCCCTCGGTTACAATTTCAACCTTCCGTGGGTCGTGTATGAGAGTGGTGCATTCGGGTCCTTCCAGGACTCGGTGGATGTTGTGGTGGGTATGATGAATAGTGTGGATGCTCGGTGTGCACAAGTAGTTGATGCCATCCAACGGAATGAGGAGTTGATACGAAAGGAGCCGAAGCTCAATGCTTACTTGGCGACCATGGTGTCGTGTATGTCCGGCACGCTTTGTTGGTCCTTTGAAACCTATCGTTATGGCCTCAAACACGACAATGAGCATCACAAGCATGCAATATCTTGTTGATCTAAGAATACATCCTCTTGATTTTTTTGCATGTATGTTTTCGGATTGTCGAGAACCTAGTCTCCCCAACATTGTCTACTAATTATTATTCCATTAGCTTTTTACCATCCTATTTGACAACCTAGGGTTTTGACTCTTGAGAATCTAAATTTGCATAAATGTGCGTGTGTATGGACCTAGTGAGATTGAGGTTTTTGGAGTGAGCGGTGCCGTGGTGTGGTGTGTCCTGTGTGAGAAAAAGTTAGGTTCCACGCGCATCTCACGAAGTGATGTATAAATGAAAATAATAATAACAAAAAATAAAACTTAAAGTAGCCTAGTGGTCCTAGCCATTTTTGAATAATCATGAAACAATTTCTATGTGAAAAACCACCAAAATCGTGGCATCTAACCTAATTGTTGTACAAACCATCAATTTTGCAACATAACTCTTCTATATTTTTGTCTACATTTTTCCCTAACCTCGTGTGTATTCTCCTTAAGCATTTGCTAATCGTGGTGGTGAATCCCCAACTTCCTCACCCCTTGTGTCTCCCCGGTCCAAGGCCCCGACGGTCTCGTTCGAGCAACACACGCACGCGAAACTTTGCGACAACGGTGAAGAGGCCAAAATCGAAGCTACGAGGGCACTCGAACAAGCCTTTATTCCACGAAAGGAGGTCGAGTTAGAATTCTTTACCATTGAATTCTTCCTTGCTATTAGGCAATCAAAAAGAGGCTATAATGTTTTGGATTGGTTTTAAGTGTGATTGTGTTTCCACTCAAGTGGAAACCACAAATAAAAGGCATATAAGCAAAAGATAGGGGCTGCTAGTGTAATTTCAGCGCTACTTTTTGTTTACTTATTCTTTATATGTGAAGGCCAAGGGTGTTGGAGTCTAACTAATTACTTAAGCAAAGCATAAAGAATTATATACCAAAGAAAGGAAACAAGGGTGCCAAACCACTCAAGCATCCCCTAGCCAACGGCGTGAGGCGGAACGAAAATTTCATCTCCTTAATCCTTATCAACATTCCTTTTAAACCACTCCAAGTAACGGAGTAGAGAATTATCTCACATGTACCTAGATTGCCCTTTCATTACTTGAAACTAATGTTCCCTTCCGTCATTCATTAACAATTGTTTTCAATTATTGACTATCTTACTCGCAATCAAACATGGATCACTACCCATTTTTTTGCTCTAAAATCTGAGCTTGGAGCGCAATTTAAAACAAATCTGGAGCAATTTCATCAAACAACTAAATCTGGATTACTATGCTAAGAAATTCATTGCATGGACATGAAGATTCCACCTCAAGAAAGACAGCAAGATTTTCGGAGCTTGATTCTGACCTCCAAGCAGAAAGTTGCAAGATCATATGTTAATTTTAGATAGTGGGAGTTGAACATGCTACATCGACCGAACATCCATCAACTTGAGGACATCCGAAGGGGGGAGGTTATAAACATAAATCTCGGGAATTTCAACGCCCCTCAAGGAGGGAGGAGATAAATTTAAATTTTCAAAAACTTGAATCCCGTGAAGGAGGGAGGGCTACGTCTAAACTCTACCCATGACCACTGTTGAGTAAAGTTTTTAATCGCTACCACGAATTTTCCTAGTTCTAATTAACCTAACCAGATTTTAAAAGTTTTAATTGGCCATTTTTCTACTAGTGTTCATGTCATCCGAAACTTCTTGAATTTTTTTAAATATCATCACATACCAAATCGTAAGGCATAAACATTAGTAAAAAAAAGTCACAATCGGTAACTAAGTATGAAAATATTGAGAACATTGGTAACTAAGTAGACCATTGAGAAAGAATTACTATACAATATTGAAACATCACATTCCATATTGAAACAAAAATACTTGATGGAACATTACATATCATAACATCAAATGCCATATTGAAACATCACATACCAAAATCATAGAACATTTATATCTAATTCTCTTAGCAAGAAAGAGTAACAAGTCATTCATGGCATGGGGAAATTCCAAACATATTCGAGCAAATTTACAAAATTTTGATCTATATCTTCTATGAAGTTCTCAATGTCATCATCACCCTAAGAAGTTCTTGCCAAAATATGACGATATGCCTTGCTTCGCCGCAACAAAATTTAGGCACCGAAGTCATGTTCTTCTAGATCAAGTCCTTCAATAGATATTCCTATCAATGCATCTACCACGTTTATTTTTACGAAATCCATGCTTTATTAGATGTAGGCAACTAAATCCTCTTTCACTTGTTATCATAGAAGACCATGTAATCGAACGGAACCTAAACGATTTCTCTTTTTCCATGTGGGTGTGCAGATACGAGTTGCTCACATGAGACAACACACAAAACGAGATGAAATATGATATAAGAAATTATAGACATGGCATGTATTGTTTAATTTCTATAAGTGTGTAAGGCCTTTCAAAATATTATTAAACAAGGAAAATTTATACATGCGTTGTATATAAAAGTGGCAAGATTATATAGATATATATCTATACATACTGGCATACATGTGCTTGTTTAGGGATTCGTCTTTTAATTATTCATGAAATACTTTGTAACATGGTTTCATATGATACTTTCTAATGGAGAATCATGTTTCAAAAATCATTAAGCACTTTAAAGTTGTTAACTTCTCAAATTTGTATGTTTACGATTGTGGGAAATGGGCCAAATACATAAGACATGAGGTATGCAAATATACAACGTGCAAGTGGAAATATGTGCATATTATGGAGGCATTTCCAAGCACCAGACTTGAAAGCTACAAAGACGTGTGGAACTTTTTGGACATGAGTACCTTATTTGGTATGATTATAAAAGGACTCTTGAAGTGTGATCTATGCATAACTCAATATATATCTCAAAACCACCAACACACAACCATATCATCAAACCTCTCACCATATACATATCAATAATATAGCCATTTGACATCAACCTTACGGTAGATACTCAATGGTGATCCTCAATGGGAATAATAATCTTGCGAATCTCGAGTCCGTGAGGCCGGGCTCCGTGATGTCACTACAAGGGTTAAATATAGGCTTTGTGAAACTGGCCTACAAGTGGGCCCAAGATTCCCATTTCACATTATCATCGCGCTCGATGCATACCTCCTCTCGAATCAACTCTCGGCCATGCCCACACCGAGCTACAAGCCTAAATTTGTTGCCATTGCGGTGCTCAATGGGGGCAGCCTCTGAATTGCACCCAGACCATGCCCATGTGAGTGTGGAGCACGATACTTGGACACAAGTTTCCAGTTTCACATCGCCGTGTATCAAGTTCTCGCAAACCGAATGTGACTCACGGATCCCAACTTGTGGTTCCGGTTTCATCTTGCCACCAATCCGATGCTCGTTCCCCACCAAATTGCACCCGCAATACGAGACTATAAGGATGGTGTGCGAGCCATGGATCCTTAACTTGGCTCGCCCCGGTTCCGAGCAGCTCATCCTCGATTGTCTCATCCCCCGCTATGTGTGCCGCCTTTTCCCGGAAGCAACCGACCTCCGAGATCTTGAAACCATCACCAATTTCATTGCTTGGTTGTTCTTGTCGGACGACATAGAAGACACTGGCCCTTTGTTACTCGGTACCGAAGGTCATGGTTTCATGGGGTCTCATGATCATGGTCCTCCATCTACCACCAATGTTTGGGCACAATCGGTTCTTTCTAAACTCCGCGACCCACAATCTCCTATCAATGTCGTCCTTTTCGACAATTCGAGTGACTGCCGTGCCCAGAGCTTAATCATGTTAGATGCATTGGGGGAACTATGGGGGAAGATCTCACCTCGGCTCGTCCCACAAGCGCGGTCGCGCTTCATATCGGTCATGCAAGATCATCTTCATGCCGTCTGCCTTCAGCCCACAAGCAAACGAGCATTTTGGCGGCACGAGGAGGGAGGCGATATGAACAAGAACGTAGAGGAATATAGGGCTATTCGCCGGCATTCCTCGGGCTTCCTTGTCGGTTTCGAGCTAGTCCTCTACGTGTTAGGCCTAGATGAGGATCCCATCCATCTCCACCCACTCGTAGAGGAGTTCCGGGACCTCGTCTTAGACTACATATGGATGTGCAACGACATCGTGTCGTGCCACATGGAGGCTTCCCTCGGTTACAATTTCAACCTTCCGTGGGTCGTGTATGAGAGTGGTGCATTCGGGTCCTTCCAGGACTCGGTGGATGTTGTGGTGGGTATGATGAATAGTGTGGATGCTCGGTGTGCACAAGTAGTTGATGCCATCCAACGGAATGAGGAGTTGATACGAAAGGAGCCGAAGCTCAATGCTTACTTGGCGACCATGGTGTCGTGTATGTCCGGCACGCTTTGTTGGTCCTTTGAAACCTATCGTTATGGCCTCAAACACGACAATGAGCATCACAAGCATGCAATATCTTGTTGATCTAAGAATACATCCTCTTGATTTTTTTGCATGTATGTTTTCGGATTGTCGAGAACCTAGTCTCCCCAACATTGTCTACTAATTATTATTCCATTAGCTTTTTACCATCCTATTTGACAACCTAGGGTTTTGACTCTTGAGAATCTAAATTTGCATAAATGTGCGTGTGTATGGACCTAGTGAGATTGAGGTTTTTGGAGTGAGCGGTGCCGTGGTGTGGTGTGTCCTGTGTGAGAAAAAGTTAGGTTCCACGCGCATCTCACGAAGTGATGTATAAATGAAAATAATAATAACAAAAAATAAAACTTAAAGTAGCCTAGTGGTCCTAGCCATTTTTGAATAATCATGAAACAATTTCTATGTGAAAAACCACCAAAATCGTGGCATCTAACCTAATTGTTGTACAAACCATCAATTTTGCAACATAACTCTTCTATATTTTTGTCTACATTTTTCCCTAACCTCGTGTGTATTCTCCTTAAGCATTTGCTAATCGTGGTGGTGAATCCCCAACTTCCTCACCCCTTGTGTCTCCCCGGTCCAAGGCCCCGACGGTCTCGTTCGAGCAACACACGCACGCGAAACTTTGCGACAACGGTGAAGAGGCCAAAATCGAAGCTACGAGGGCACTCGAACAAGCCTTTATTCCACGAAAGGAGGTCGAGTTAGAATTCCTTACCATTGAATTCTTCCTTGCTATTAGGCAATCAAAAAGAGGCTATAATGTTTTGGATTGGTTTTAAGTGTGATTGTGTTTCCACTCAAGTGGAAACCACAAATAAAAGGCATATAAGCAAAAGATAGGGGCTGCTAGTGTAATTTCAACGCTACTTTTTGTTTACTTATTCTTTATATGTGAAGGCCAAGGGTGTTGGAGTCTAACTAATTACTTAAGCAAAGCATAAAGAATTATATACCAAAGAAAGGAAACAAGGGTGCCAAACCACTCAAGCATCCCCTAGCCAACGGCGTGAGGCGGAACGAAAATTTCATCTCCTTAATCCTTATCAACATTCCTTTTAAACCACTCCAAGTAACGGAGTAGAGAATTATCTCACATGTACCTAGATTGCCCTTTCATTACTTGAAACTAATGTTCCCTTCCGTCATTCATTAACAATTGTTTTCAATTATTGACTATCTTACTCGCAATCAAACATGGATCACTACCCATTTTTTTGCTCTAAAATCTGAGCTTGGAGCGCAATTTAAAACAAATCTGGAGCAATTTCATCAAACAACTGAATCTGGATTACTATGCTAAGAAATTCATTGCATGGACATGAAGATTCCACCTCAAGAAAGACAGCAAGATTTTCGGAGCTTGATTCTGACCTCCAAGCAGAAAGTTGCAAGATCATATGTTAATTTTAGATAGTGGGAGTTGAACATGCTACATCGACCGAACATCCATCAACTTGAGGACATCCGAAGGGGGGAGGTTATAAACATAAATCTCGGGAATTTCAACGCCCCTCAAGGAGGGAGGAGATAAATTTAAATTTTCAAAAACTTGAATCCCGTGAAGGAGGGAGGGCTACGTCTAAACTCTACCCATGACCACTGTTGAGTAAAGTTTTTAATCGCTACCACGAATTTTCCTAGTTCTAATTAACCTAACCAGATTTTAAAAGTTTTAATTGGCCATTTTTCTACTAGTGTTCATGTCATCCGAAACTTCTTGAATTTTTTTAAATATCATCACATACCAAATCGTAAGGCATAAACATTAGTAAAAAAAAGTCACAATCGGTAACTAAGTATGAAAATATTGAGAACATTGGTAACTAAGTAGACCATTGAGAAAGAATTACTTCGAGCTTATGTAGCAAAAACCCCTTCTAAGTGGGAGCAATACCTTCCTATCTTAGAATTTGCCTATAATAGCTCTAAACATACATCCACTGGATATAGTCCTTTTATGTTGATGTATGGTTTTCAGCCACGTGCCCCAGTTAATGTCACGATTCATCGTGATACATTAGACAGTACACGCAATTTTTTGCAAGACATGAACCAAATGTTGCATATTGCCAAAGAAAATGTCAAGACAGCTCAAGATCGTGCTCGATTTTATGCTGATCAGGATAGACGTCCTCGTGCATTTACTATTGGTCAAAAAGTTTTTTTGCGTGTCCCGACTGATTCTACGTCATTATCTACGGGCAAGTGCGCTAAGTTAGCCCCACGATGTTGTGGCCCATTTGAAATCCTTAAGCGAGTTGGGTCATCTGCTTATCACCTTGCCTTACCTCGTAACGTTGGTATTCATCCTGTTTTTCACGTCAGTCGTCTAAAACCATTTTTAGGCTCTGGTGATAACACCATCACAATCCAAGATCTTGTAACATTAGAGGATTTTTCTTACAAACCTCATGTTCCTGAACGAATTCTTGATTCTCGTACTAAACGTTTACGTTCTAAAGAGATTCGGCTATTCAAGATCAAATGGATGGATAAACCTATTGATGATGCCACATGGGAACGCGAGCATTCGCTTAAGGCACAATTTCCTCACTTTATATTGCAAGAGTGCAATCTTTTGAAGTAGGGGAGTATGTTATGTACACATAACGTTGGTCAGGGTAGGTCACTAATATTTACATTAGTGAAGGGTATGTTCACTATTATTAAAAAGGGGACTAATGATTGGATAGAATGAATGATATGTGCATGCACTATCATGATTTAGACAACCAATGAATAGAGAGCCTTTTAGAAAGGCACATCTATTCAAGGGGCCTAGGAAAAGGTATAAATATGAGGCTTAGCTACCCTCATAGAGATCATCACGTCGGAAGGCTGCTGTCGTAGACACCGGTGGTGCGGGCTAGGCTTTCGTCTCGACGATCGTGTTTATCTCTTCCAAGGTATTAGTCATCCTAATATCCGGCGGTATGGGACGTCGGTGGTAGGTTGGCTATGTCTAGATCATAGCTCGGGGGTGGTCGGGTGGAACGGGTTCTTCTATCCAATCTATTTTCTTCCTTTTTACTTGATTTGGTCTATTGATTAGTGATAGACTCTTAACAGGTGCATTCTGTTACTGATACATGTTTAGGGTTTATATGATTATGGATATGTATAGATCTCAACACTAGAGCCGTTACTGATTACTCTCTCTCCAATTATTTAAAAGACTCCAGAGTCCATACCCTTTTTTTGTATAGCCTTTAATTCCAATCAATGTGTGACTTTCTTGTATAACACGTGCCAATGAATGTATGTACCATCAAACCATGTCATCTAGTATTCACCAAGTATATGAATCTTCCCACTTTATATAATTGGAATCTCATTCCACACCTATATATTAATTAATGCCATAATTGTATATTGTAATGTTTGATGTCATATTTCCTGTGGGTGTGAGTGCATTGGTTGTCGTATGCGAGCAACTCGTATTTAGCATACACCCACATTTGAAAAACGAGACATAATGCCTATTGAAACTCATATATGATTAATGATCATAGATGTGATGCCATATTCGTGGGCCATGGCTATGGAGTCCTCTTTTCATTATAGATATCCCATGTGAAAAGACCAATATCTCATGTTGTGCCACCAAATTGATGGAGAAGCTACTAATGTCAAATAAATAAATAGATAAAAGTATGCTCAACGTAAACCATTCACACCCATCCGCGATGTGAATTAATATGTTACTTGAAAATAAATCTGAGAGAGGTGGTGCACATTTTGAACCTTCACAATGATGGAGAAACATGAAATCGCATGATCAAGTATAAAAAATTACTATACAATATTGAAACATCACATTCCATATTGAAACAAAAATACTTGATGGAACATTACAAGGAAAAATTATACATGTGTTGTATATAAAAGTGGCAAGATTATATAGATATATATCTATACATACTGGCATACATGTGCTTGTTTAGGGATTCGTCTTTTAATTATTCATGAAATACTTTGTAACATGTTTTCATATGATACTTTCTAATGGAGAATCATGTTTCAAAAATCATTAAGCACTTTAAAGTTGTTAACTTCTCAAATTTGTATGTTTACGATTGTGGGAAATGGGCCAAATACATAAGACATGAGGTATGCAAATATACAACGTGCAAGTGGAAATATGTGCATATTATGGAGGCATTTCCAAGCACCAGACTTGAAAGCTACAAAGACGTGTGGAACTTTTTGGACATGAGTACCTTATTTGGTATGATTATAAAAGGACTCTTGAAGTGTGATCTATGCATAACTCAATATATATCTCAAAACCACCAACACACAACCATATCATCAAACCTCTCACCATATACATATCAATAATATAGCCATTTGACATCAACCTTACGGTAGATACTCAATGGTGATCCTCAATGGGAATAATAATCTTGCGAATCTCGAGTCCGTGAGGCCGGGCTCCGTGATGTCACTACAAGGGTTAAATATAGGCTTTGTGAAACTGGCCTCCAAGTGGGCCCAAGATTCCCATTTCACATTATCATCGCGCTCGATGCATACCTCCTCTCGAATCAACTCTCGGCCATGCCCACACCGAGCTACAAGCCTAAATTTGTTGCCATTGCGGTGCTCAATGGGGGCAGCCTCTGAATTGCACCCAGACCATGCCCATGTGAGTGTGGAGCACGATACTTGGACACAAGTTTCCAGTTTCACATCGCCGTGTATCAAGTTCTCGCAAACCGAATGTGACTCACGGATCCCAACTTGTGGTTCCGGTTTCATCTTGCCACCAATCCGATGCTCGTTCCCCACCAAATTGCACCCGCAATGCGAGACTATAAGGATGGTGTGCGAGCCATGGATCCTTAACTTGGCTCGCCCCGGTTCCGAGCAGCTCATCCTCGATTGTCTCATCCCCCGCTATGTGTGCCGCCTTTTCCCGGAAGCAACCGACCTCCGAGATCTTGAAACCATCACCAATTTCATTGCTTGGTTGTTCTTGTCAGACGACATAGAAGACACTGGCCCTTTGTTACTCGGTACCGAAGGTCATGGTTTCATGGGGTCTCATGATCATGGTCCTCCATCTACCACCAATGTTTGGGCACAATCGGTTCTTTCTAAACTCCGCGACCCACAATCTCCTATCAATGTCGTCCTTTTCGACAATTCGAGTGACTGCCCTGCCTAGAGCTTAATCATGTTAGATGCATTGGGGGAACTATGGGGGAAGATGTCATCTCGGCTCGTCCCACAAGCGCAGTCGCGCTTCATTTCGGTCATGCAAGATCATCTTCATGCCGTCTGCCTTCAGCCCACAAGCAAACGAGCATTTTGGCAACACGAGGAGGGAGGCGATATGAACAAGAACGTAGAGGAATATAGGGCTATTCGCCGGCATTCCTCGGGCTTCCTTGTCGGTTTCGAGCTAGTCCTCTACGTGTTAGGCCTAGATGAGGATCCCATCCATCTCCACCCACTCGTAGAGGAGTTCCGGGACCTCGTCTTAGACTACATATGGATGTGCAACGACATCGTGTCGTGCCACATGGAGGCTTCCCTCGGTTACAATTTCAACCTTCCGTGGGTCGTGTATGAGAGTGGTGCATTCGGGTCCTTCCAGGACTCGGTGGAAGTTGTGGTGGGTATGATGAATAGTGTGGATGCTCGGTGTGCACAAGTAGTTGATGCCATCCAACGGAATGAGGAGTTGATACGAAAGGAGCCGAAGCTCAATGCTTACTTGGCGACCATGGCGTCGTGGATGTCCGGCACGCTTTGTTGGTCCTTTGAAACCTATCGTTATGGCCTCAAACACGACAATGAGCATCACAAGCATACAATATCTTGTTGATCTACGAATACATCATCTTGATTTTTTTGCATGTATGTTTTTGGATTGTCGAGAACCTAGTCTCCCCAACATTGTCTACTAATTATTATTCCATTAGCTTTTTACCATCCTATTTGACAACCTAGGGTTTTGACTCTTGAGAATCTAAATTTGCATAAATGTGCGTGTGTATGGACCTAGTGAGATTGAGGTTTTTGGAGTGAGCGGTGCCGTGGTGTGGTGTCTTGTGTGAGAAAAAGTTAGGTTCCACGCGCAGCTCGTGAAGTGATGTATAAATGAAGTTAATAATAACAAAAAATAAAACTTAAAGTAGCCTAGTGGTCCTAGCCATTTTTGAATAATCATGAAACAATTTCTATGTAAAAAACCACCAAAATCGTGGTATCTAACCTAATTGTTGTACAAACCATCAATTTTGCAACATTTTTCCCTAACCTTGTGTGTATTCTCCTTAAGCATTTGCTAATCGTGGTGGTGAATCCCCAACTTCCTCACCCCTTGTGTCTCCCCGGTCCAAGGCCCCGACGGTCTCGTTCGAGCAACACATGCACGCGAAACTTTGCGACAACGGTGAAGAGGCCAAAATCGAAGCTACGAGGGCACTGAAACAAGCCTTTATTCCACGAAAGGAGGTCGAGTTAGAATTCCTTACCATTGAATTCTTCCTTGCTATTAGGCAATCAAAAAGAGGCTCTAATGTTTTGGATTGGTTTTAAGTGTGATTGTGTTTCCACTCAAGTGGAAACCACAAATAAAAGACATATAAGCAAAAGATAGGGGCTGCTAGTGTAATTTCAGCGCTACTTTTTGTTTACTTATTCTTTATATGTGAATGCCAAGGGTGTTGGAGTCTAACTAATTACTTAAGCAAAACATAAAGAATTATATACCAAAGAAAGGAAACAAGGGTGCCAAACCACTCAAGCATCCCCTAGCCAACGGCGTGAGACGGAACGAAAATTTCATCTCCTTAATCCTTACCAACATTCCTTTTAAACCACTCCAAGTAACGGAGTAGAGAATTATCTCACATGTATCTGAATTGCCCTTTCATTACTTGAAACTAATTCTCCTTTCCGCCATTCATTAACAATTGTTTTCAATTATTGACTATCTTACTCGCAATCAAACATGGATCACTTAAAGTTAGGTGGTGTGGTGTGTGTGAGAAAAAGTTAGGTTCCACGCACATCTCATGAAGTGATGTATAAATGAAAATAATAATAACAAAAAATAAAACTTAAAGTAGCCTAGTGGTCCTAGCCATTTTTGAATAATCATGAAACAATTTCTATGTAAAAAACCACCAAAATCGTAGTATCTAACCTAATTGTTGTACAAACCATCAATTTTGCAACATAACTCTTCTATATTTTTGTCTACATTTTTCCCTAACCTCATGTGTATTCTCCTTAAGCATTTGCTAATCGTGGTGGTGAATCCCCAACTTCCTCACCCCTTGTATCCTGCTAACATGACAATAACATTTCCTGGTTGCAGTGACGGATTCATATAAAACGGTTTTGGAATGTGAGCTGCCTGTGAGTGATAATATGGCTGGATTCTTATTTTCTAAAGTTTGTATATGGTATTTCTTGTTCTTTACCATGGTAAATGTTGATGCAGATCAACATGAAAGATTTCTTCATGATGTTCTTCTTGAATGATTCACTGAAGTTCTTTGAATCATTTCACAAAAAATGTGGAGATCAAGGCAAGAAGACTGTAAATTCTACATCTTTAATATGAATATAATTCATTTGCTGTATTCGTATTGAATTATGCGGATATACCCATTAATTTTATAGGTTGATAATGCAACTTTTGAAACATGAATCTGATATGCTCAAATCAAAACTAATCCCTATGAACTTTAAATTTGTTGAAAGGTTTTGGAAAGCTCATTCTATCCCTTGCGTTTTGGCTCTTTTCCACCCATTACGTGCAACTGGCTAACATTTTGGGCAGGGCTAGGAATCTCTAATGTGTTAAGCCTACATTTGTGTCTGCTAGATCCATCAAATGCATGGTTTCTCAATTGGTGCCAATCCTACGTTTGGCTCTCCTAGATCCATCAAATGCACCTTAATTATTTTATCATGCGGATAGTACATTTATCACCTACAGTTAACATATCAATTGAGGTGCAGTTTTCATCTACTACAATTAAAAGAGTTAAGTTTCAATGAAAACATGATGATGGCCAAATGTAGCACTGTACCTGCTGAAGAAGGCAAGCTTCACTATCCACTAATATTTTTCAGTGTGGAAATTCTTTTTGAAGAGGCAAAATTTGGCCTCTTGGGCTTCATTCATTCATCAATTTGTTTACTACCTTATTCTAGCCAGGCCAAAGAAGTATGTCTTACATTAGTTTCAAGCTTAAAGTGACCTGAGCTCTTATAATTGTTATTCTTTTATCCTCTTATATTTTACTTAAATTCTAAGTGTGTGGTCTATTAAGCTCATTTGATCTCCTCTAGCAGTACTACATGTTTTGAAAGTCAGTAAGCACATTCTGTTTCAGCATTCCCTCTCTTGTCATTTGCCTGATTTAAAAGATATTGAAAAAAAGAAACTTCTGTTTATAACTGCTTCCATGGAATGGAGGGTTCTGTATTGAAATAATGGTTGAAACATATTTCATTGATTTATGTGTGCAAGAGAAAAAATTAGATGCACAAAAATTGGATTCTGGACATATTGATTACACAGTATTTTATTGTGGCACGATGATTTTATTGGTGTTTTTCTTGATTTTGAAGATTTTCGGTGCACAAATTGGGCAAAAGGTCAACATTTTGGTGGTCATGTGCGAGACGTTTCTTTTCGGCATCCTGTCAAGGTCTATTTTGGTAAGGTACCCCTACAAAATTCTATTTTGTACAATTTCGTGATTTCAAACTCATATGCTTCTGTCAGGCCCCAAAGCTAGTAACTGTCAAGAGGTTCAAAGATATCGTGTATACCGGGATAGGTATATACTATCCTTCCCATGTGTCACCCAAGTAGGTTTCATGTTTTTTAGATAGAAGGTAACATTGTCACAAAATTTAATTTTCATGCAGTCACCTAGTTGTAGAGACTTCACAACAAATGAATGACATACCTTACGGTGATTATTTTCATGTGGAGGCAAGGGTTCTTGCTGAATTTCTTGTTTTATATTTAACTGGCGCAGCAACCTGGTTAATTGAAATTTATCATTCTACAGGGGCATTGGGATGTTTATCCATTGGTTGGCAAAGAAACACCCAGTTGTGTGGTTCGGGTTTTTGTTAATGTTTCCTTCTCCAAGAAAACAGTCTGGAAAGGTAAAATATTGACGATTTTGTCAATACACAGTGGTAAAGCATTGACTTTTTTGTTATGAAAAGAATCTGTATTTACCTCTGTAGTTTGAGTGGCATATGTTTCTTGTATAAGTCATCTTGCGTGTAAAGCTACATGACACTATCCATTATTATGGACGAAGTGATGAAATTTCGATGATTGTAGTGCATTGACTTCAATTATTTAACAGGTAAGATCGAGCAGGGCACTTTTGAAGAATGTAAGGAGGTTTATGGCACTTGGTTGGGTGAGGTAATGATCTTATATAAGGGCAGGAACCACTTGTCTGCATGTCTTGGAGCTAGTTATTTGATGCAGAAGCTATATTGCTACATATGTTTTTGCTCTTTTT
Source organism: Azolla caroliniana (assembly GCF_043228905.1). Lineage (NCBI taxonomy): Eukaryota > Viridiplantae > Streptophyta > Polypodiopsida > Salviniales > Salviniaceae > Azolla > Azolla caroliniana. Next base: position 11,904,576 of record NW_028230457.1, read on the forward strand.
TTTACCTGGCACATGTTTTTTTCCTTTTTTTACCTGGCCTTGGCTCCTGCATATCATGCACCATTTACTCACCATGTTCATTGTGTTCTAATTGAAAGTTGATGAACAATAAACTGATGGATCCCATGGTTCAGGCATTTAAATGTTTGCAGGAGAAAGGTTTGATTGATAGTAAACCAATAAAAGTTGACAATGTCAGCCAGACTAATGCGATAGGTAATTGCTCTTTATGTTCGTTCTCTTGTAAATCTTATGGTAATTACATTTTTTCTTGTCCAAACTCCCAACTGGAATGCCAAACAGATGCCATTTTCTGATGCATATCATGCATGTTATATTGTTTTAGGATCTCCAAGAACAAAATCAAAAGTGAAACGGAAGTCTGAACTTGGAAATGGGCAAATTCAAGGCCAAGAGAAAGTTTCAACACCAGCATCCCAGGAAACTAAACAAATGCTCATAACTTTGGCTTCACAGCCAAGTAAAGAATCAGACGTTCTGCAGCAGCATGATGATTTTGTAACTCGTCTTGGCTTTACCGACTCAAAAAAGCTTATTGTTGTTATCTGCATATTGGCAGTATTGGTACTCATACAGACAGGGATTATTATAACTCTATCAAGTTCATCAAAGGTGCAATATGTACCCATTAGCCTACAAAAGCGTGCCACAGTTTACTATGAGTCATTTGCTGGGAATTCTCAACGACGTGATTTAACATGGCTGGAAGATTCTGCAAGGCTATTGGAAGAAGAAATAAACATAGCAGAGGCACGAATAGAGAGTTTGCAGAATTCCTTGGGTATCTTGAAAAGCAATTTCAAGTTGGTTGAGAAGTCGGTTTATAATTCAGGATTAGCTCCTGAGATCACTTGAAATCCTAGCTAAAAATGCAGAAGCATTTATACAAAATCCACTAATCACTGTCCATGGCACATATCTTCCCTCTGTTGATCGAAGCATTTATACAAAATCTCTGAATCAGTATCCACATCAATCTGTCTCTTTGCTGAGAAAATATTCGAGATTGACGGAAGGGGTTTTCAAGGATTGCTATCCAAATGATGATGTTTTTTCTTCTGATAGTCTTAATACAACCATCACTGTACAAAGTCAATAAGCATGACTCAAATATCATTGTGCATTGTATCCATGACATCTCTAAATACCTTGTTCATTGTTTTTCAAATGCTTCTCCTTTGAACATCAGAAGACATTCGATGCAACAGCTTTCTTGACAAAGAGATAAAGGGGAAACTTCATGCATCTGTTTTTATAGAGTAAATGTTTTGCATTTTGGGCACTGCGAGCAATCACCACAATTGTACCAAGAGCTTTTTAATTCAACAAAAGCTTAAAACCTCATCATCAATTTTTTTGTGGTGACATTCTCATCATGGTCTATGTAGTATAATAATAATAATAATATTTGTACGTAACCACCCGATTCTCATTTTCGAAAAACTAAGCCTCGACTTCTGTCATGGCACTGAAGCTTCACTACCTGGACGTTTTGTTTGATTATATTCTTGGTCTTTTATACCTGATTGTGTGATTGAACGTTCCGGAAATTTTCAAACTTCTCATGTTTGTGAAGATGCACGATGAGCTGATTCATGCTTTGTGGTGTTTAGGTTCAAGTGATTTCCTAACTATCGCAAATGCATGGGCATGGTTTACTTGATAAAAGACTTTATTTATTTATTTGACATTTGTAACCTCTCCATTAATATCACAGAGCAACATGAGATATTGGTCTTTTCACATGGGATATCGATGATGAGAAGGAGTTTCCATACCCACAATTATGGCATCATGTAATAATTTGCATCTTGTATATAATTCTTTGTTCATCATGTGATAATTTGCATCCTGTATATAATTCTTTGTTCATCATGTGATAATTTGCATCCTGTATATAATTCTTTGTTCATCATGTCATACATGCAAGTATTATATTGGAAATTACTCCTAAATTAAAGCATGATGTCTTGCTTTTCACAATGTAGGTGTATGAAGATGAGTTGACACAACATGCACACACTCTCACACGAAACTATGATTTCACAAATTATAACTAGGTGTTCTAGGTTTTCCAAAATATTATAAAGAACAAGGGAAAATTATATAAGTAAGTGAACTTTTATAAAAGTGGGAACATTATATAATATATATGTGCATACATACATCTGTTTGTTTTGGGTTTTGTCTTTTTATTGTTCATGAATACTTTATAACATAGTTTCATGATGGTACAACACGATACTTTCTGATCGGGAATTATGTAGTTCCAAAAATCATGGAGCACTTTGAAATTGTTACTTTCTCAAATTTGCATGCTCGTGATTGGGAAAAGGGTTAAAATATGGAAGATGATCGAGATATGCCAAATATGCAATGACCACGTGCAAATATCGAGGTTTTTTTGGACACTAATACAAGTATTATTGAACTGTGGCTTAGATACGATGAAGAGAACACAATTAGTTTGAAATCATAATTGAAATCATAAGCCTACAAAGAAGTGTGGACTCATTCACTTAACAATCGATGTCGGTTGCCTATTTTCATGGGGATTAACAATGTGGGGAGCATTACATTCCAGTTTGATGTTGTATGAGGCAAACGATGTTCAAGAGGCAATGATGGTACATAATAGAATATTGATATTGGTCAGCCCCTTTCAACAACCTCGAAAGCAGGTGTGATCTGTCCAGATATGGAAAACAATGACTACAATAACGTTATGGGCATTATGGAAATGTCGATGCAACCGACGTTATGATGCAACATATCAGTGTCTCTCAGATGTCTTGCGTGAGATATGGGAGAACTTGGTGGCAGTAGTCCGCAGCCAGTATGACAACATGCAGGGTTCACCAGAGATTGTGAATAAGAGAAAGAAGAAGCTCCTTCACTTACGGAAAAAGTTACCCCTATTTTTTGAGTCAACTGAAGGGCCTCAATGGAACTATCAACTTCCATGGACCCTTTCTTGAATATCAGTGAAGCATGGCAAAGTGCAACAATAAATTTTTATACCTTTTATAAAGTTCTAGCTTTGGTCTTAGGATTATGGTATATCATTTTACATGAAAATTGTAAGCTTTTGGGCACATAAGCTTAAGTTATAGCATTCACATGTTTTTCTTAATACTAATGAGGAAAATCTTTGAAGAAAAAAGAAGAAGTGTGAACTCATTAAAAGGGTAATAGACATGGGTACCGCATTGGGCATCATTATAAAGCCTCTTGTCAATACACATCTAGACACCACCAACACAACCATTGGAAAAACTCCACACTCAATACTAACCCAAAACACACAGTAGCCTATTTTCCGTTACTTAATTGCAAGATAAAATTCAATGGCAAGGAATTCTAACTCAAGTTACCTCCTTTTGTCCCCTTTCGTGAAATCAAGGCTCGTTTGTGATTTGAGCACCTCGGTAGCTTTGATTTTGGCCTCTTCACTCCAAAAACCTCAATCTCACTATGTCCACACACACACATTGATGTAAATGTCTTCTCAAACCCCTAGGTTAATTACAATATCAGTTGACAATTAAGCTTGTTTGCAACAACAAAAAGCTTCAAAAACAAAGAATGATATTATTCATACAAAGGAGATCTTGTCAAATAGGATGGTTAAAAACTAACGGAATAATAATTAGTAAACAATGTTGGGGAGGTGAGGTTCTGGACAAGTCAAAAACATACATGCAAAAAAATCAAGATCATGTGTTCTTAAATCAATAAGATATCATATGTTTGCGATGCCCATTGTCGTGATTGAGTCCGTGTTGAATCTGGAGTAATGGAGGCGGACGAGCTGCTGTTTTCTGGCCTGCACAGAAAATGTCGAACACACACACAGAGGAAAAACAGAAAGAGAAAGACAAAACTTTTTCGGGGGCAAACGAAACCCTCATTTCTATTAGTTTATATACCTATGCGTAAATAGTAAGAAATTACAGATTTGGCCTTTTCTTACTATCAATCTCCCACTAAAAGGCCAAACTAGGGATCAACAAGGCTGATGGGGAGATTGAACAAGACCTACACATCCTACTTGATGAGTATGTTACACAATGTACAAGAAACAATGTGTAACCTCATGACCTAAGTTATCCCCATCAAGTGGCAGCAATGCTCTAGTGCTTCGTGCGATAGAGCCTTGGACAACGCATCTGCGGCATTGTCTTGAGAGACAACTTTCTCAAGACTAATATAGCCAGCAGCTATGCATTCTCGAATGAAGTGATATCTCACTCCAATGTGCTTGGTCTTCGCATGGTATACTGGGTTTTTAGCCAATGCAATGGCACTCTGACTATCACAAAACAATATGGGTACAAGCTTAGATATGCCCATGTCACAAGCTAATCTGGACAGCCATACGGCTTCCTTACAAGCTTCGCTAGCTGCGACATACTCTGCTTCTGTAGTGGACAGAGCAGTACATTTTTGGAGACGAGATCTCCAAGATATCGCACCTCCCATAAACTGAAAAATATATCCTGAAGTGGATTTTCTGCTGTCAGAGCAGCCAGCATAATCAGAATCTGTGTATCCGATGATGGATACAGTTCCACCACCTAAACATAGACACCTATTCTTAGTGCCACACAGATATCTTAAAATCAGTTTAACTGCCTCCCAATGTTTATTACCAGGATTGGACATAAATCTGCTCACAGCTCCCACTGCGAAAGCAATGTCTGGTCTGGTCGCTATCATAGCGTACATAAGACTCCCAACAACGGATTGATAAGGAACCTTGGACATGAATTTCTTGTCCTCATCGGATGTGGGGCAATCACGTGTGCTCAGATTTACATATGAAGGTAGTGGAGTGCTTAACGGCTTCGCATTCTCCATATTAAACCTCATGAGCACTTTCGATATGTACTCAGCCTGAGACAAGTAAATACATCGCTTACTCCTATCACGAGTGATACGCATACCAAGAATATGTTTTGCATCTCCCAAATCCTTCATGTCAAAATTCTGGCTCAAGTTTTTCTTTAACGAGGATAACTCATCCTTGTTTTTACCAGCAATAAGCATGTCATCAACATATAATATCAATGTGATAAAACTCCCATCTGAACAGTTTTTCGTATAAAGACATGCATCTTCATTGCTTCTAGTACATCCTTGAGTCTTCATAAAGGCATCAAATTTCTGATACCATAACCTCGGGGACTGCTTAAGCCCATACAAACTCTTCTTGAGTTTACATACCAAATGTTCTTTTCCCAATACTTCATAACCTTCTAGTTGTTCCATATAAATGTCCTCATCAAGGTCCCCATGCAAGAAAGCAGTCTTCACATCCATTTGGACAAGTTCCAAATTCTGATTTGCAGCCAATGAAAGCAACATACGTAATGTAGTCATCTTAACTACAGGAGAAAAGGTTTCATCAAAGTCAATTCCATATTCTTGCTTGAAACCTTTTGCAACCAAGCGTGCTTTATACTTTGGAGAAGCACTATCAGATGTATACTTATACTTGTATACCCATTTGCATGGCAATGCTTTCCTGTCCTTTGGCAAAGGTACTAAATCCCAAGTACCATTTTTATAAATGCTGTCCAATTCACTTTGCATGGCCTGTTTCCATTTCACATGGTCATTTACAGATATGGCTTCATTGTAACATGAAGGCTCACCGGCATCTGTTAGCATTACATAATCAGCAAACTTACTAGGTGCCTTGGGCACACGCATAGATCTCCTCAATGAATCCTGAACCTGAGTGCCATCAGGTTGTGCATGAGAACCCTCATTCTGAGCATCATCATTATGAGCATATTCTTGCTGAAAAGCATCATTTTGCACATCATTGTGCTGAGCATTATCATTTTGGGCATCTTCATCCTGGTTAATAACAGTTTTTTGTGACTGCGAAGCATCTACATCAATAAGATTTTTCTGTTTTTCATCAACAAAAGGCGTACTATCTTTAAATGCAACCTTTCTCACTTCTACCTCCTTTACGGACTGTTTATGCATTTTGTTCTCGTCAAAAACAACATCACTACTTCTGACCACAGTACGTGTGTCAGGGTCCCATAAGCGATATCCAAACTGTCCATCAATTCCGTAACCAAGAAATATACATTTTCTGCATTTATAGTCTAATTTCTTTCTTAAAGTTTTTGGAATGTGTACATACGCTTCGCATCCAAAGACTCTAAGATGAGCATAATGAGGTGTCTTGCCAGTCCACACCTCTTGTGCCACTCTTAGACCTATGGCTGTGTTCGGTGATAGGTTAATCACATGGACTGCTGTTAAAACAGCTTCTGCCCAAAAACCTTGCGAGAGGTTTGCATGGTGTAGCATGGAGACAACTCTGTCCTGGATGGTTCTATTCATCCTCTCAGCCACACCATTTTGGACAGGGGTGTAAGGAGCTGTGAACTCTCTCCGAATACCTTTAGACTTACAAAAGTCAACAAATTCGTGAGAGGTATACTCACCTCCATTGTCCGAACGTAAAGCCTTAAGCTTTATGTCCTTTTCTAGCTCAACCGAACTAAGCCATTTTCTGAAAGTGGGGTATACATCATCCTTTCCCTTAATTGGATAAGCCCAAACTTTCCTAGTGGCATCATCAATGAAAGTAACAAAATATAGGGCACCACCCAAAGATCTTGTGGGCATAGGTCCACAAACATCCGTGTGGACAAGATCCAATGGTTTAGTGGATGAGTTTACACTAGTCTTATGTGCACTTCTAGTTTGCTTACCATGTTGACAATGCTCACATAAGGCAAAATCAGAGAATGACAACTTAGGTAAGTGGCCATAACGAGATAGGATTTCCATGCCATTTCTTGACATGTGGCCCAAACGACCATGCCAAATGCTCGTCATTGGCTGGTCTGTGACAGCCAACAAGTGTTCCTTTTGATGAACAAATAGAGGGTAGAGGGAACCAACTTTGTTCCCTTTTGCAACAATCATATTTCCTTTCGTTATACGAAAGGATTGAGAAGCAAACATCACCTTATATCCATTGTCATCAAGCTGACCAACGGAGATCAAACTACGAGTTAGTTGGGGAACATGGCGTACATCTTTAATGGTCAAATGAGCACCATCACTAAAATGCATTGAGATATCTCCAATGCCAATCACATCGCATTGATGTGAGTCTCCAAGTCGAACTTTCCCAAGCGACTTGGCTTCATAACATGTGAACCACTCTCTATGTGGAGTCACATGAAACGATGCACCGGAGTCCAACAACCACGTATATGATGGAGAAAAGACCGTGTTCACCCCAGCATGTGTGCTAACATCATCTAGGACCAAGATGTCCGTCTCACCACATGTTGCATTTACTTCCTCCGTTTCCAACGAGGAAGAGGGACCACTAGATTGTCTACCATGCCCTCTAGCATTATCTTTCTCCTTATTTTTAAGGGCATAACAATCTTTCTTAAGGTGACCCTTTTTATGACAGTAATGGCACTCCATATTTTTCTTCCTAGATTTGCTTCTACCTCTATCATTTCCACCACTATTTCTTGTTTGGCTCCTACCACGTTGTTGGTTCTTGCGAGGACCAACATCAGAAACATTATATGCATCTCCATTGTGTGATGCAATCACAGATTTTCTACGAATTTCTTCACCCAAAAGAGCTCCACATATGTCATTATAGACTAATTTCCCATTTGGTGCACTTGCACTAATAGCGGTGCAAAAAGTGTTCCATGAGCTAGGCAAAGTGCATAACAAAAATACACATTTCAACTCATCATCAAAAATCATTTTCTGAGCCAGTAATTGTGACCATAATGCATCAAAATCATTCAAATGAGAAGCGACACTGTCATTGTCCTTCATTCGAAGATCATAAAGTTTTCTCATTAGATAAACTTTGTTTGATGCGGTCGCTTTTTCGTATGTACTGGATAGTTTAGTCCATAGCTTTTCAGCTGAGTCACAGTCCAAGACCGTGAAATACACGTTGTCAGCCAGGTGCAGTCTTATGGTAGACATTGCCAAGAGATCGAGCTCTTCCCAATCGTCCTTGGTCATGCCCTCGGGTCTCTTGGCTTCACCACTTATAGCTCTTAATTGCCTTCTTTGAATCAGGACATCTCTCATCTGATTCTTCCACAGGGCAAAGTTGGATCCGTCAAATTTACGGATCTCAAGGTGGTCTTTTCCACTCATAGGGTGATTTCTATGGGAATTGAACGAACCACCGCGTGAGGTACTTGAAACCTCGGACATTTCAGAGGCAGCCATTCGGAAGCTAGGTAAACTTGGTCAATCCCAAATATAAACAACTAACAATAGTTGAGACACTACTCCCTACCTAGTCTCAAGCCGTGTTCTAGGGTAGGTATATGTGTTCGATTGAGGACAACACCTCTTTCTTATATCAGCCAAGGTAAAATGTCTGTAACCAAGACGTAACTTCAACGTCACAAACTCACATCAAGTGAGCAAGCATCGAAAGGAAAAAAAAAGAAACCAAACACAGGTTCTTTTGCGTGTAAATCCTCACTTCTGAAACAACAAGTCTTCTCTGTTTCTACCTTCCACCAAGGTCTATTTTTCCCCAAAAAATAGGCACACAAAAAAAAAACTGTTCAAGACGAAAACGTGTAGTAGATATTACCTCTGTCGAGGTCCTGAAAAATAGCATGCGCAGAGGGGGAAAACGTAGAAATGTAGATGCTTGTTGCTACACACAGTCTCACAAAGTCCACGCTCTGATACCACTGTTGAATCTGGAGTAATGGAGGCGGACGAGCTGCTGTTTTCTGGCCTGCACAGAAAATGTCGAACACACACACAGAGGAAAAACAGAAAGAGAAAGACAAAACTTTTTCGGGGGCAAACGAAACCCTCATTTCTATTAGTTTATATACCTATGCGTAAATAGTAAGAAATTACAGATTTGGCCTTTTCTTACTATCAGTCCGTAACGACATGTTTCGAAGGACCACTGAAGCGTGCCGGACATACACGACACCATCGTCGCCAAGTACGCATTGAGCTTCGGCTCCCTTTGTATCAACTCCTCCTTCTGTTGTATGGCATCAACTACTTGTGCACAATGAGCATCCACACGATCCATCATATCCACCACAACTTCCACCACATCCTGGAAGGACCCGAATGCACCGCTCTCGTACATGACCCACGGAAGGTTGAAATTGTAACCGAGGGACGCCTCCATGTGGCACGACACGATGTCGTTGCACATACATATGTAGTCTAAAACAAGGTCTCGGAACTCCTCGACGAGCCAGCGGAGATGGATGGGATCCTCATCTAGGCCTAACATGTAGAGGACTAGCTCGAAACCCACAAGGAAGCCCGAGGAATGCCGGCGAATAGCCATATATTCCTCCATGTTCTTGTTCATATCGCCTCCCTCCTCGTGCCGCCAAAATGCTCAATTGTTTGTGGGTTGAAGGCAGACGGCATGAAGATGATCTTGCATGACCGATATGAAGCGTGACCGCACTTGTGGGACAAGCCGAGATGACATCTTGCCCCATAGTTCCCCCAATGCATCTAACATGATTAAGATCTGGGCACGGCAGTCACTCAAATTGTCGAAAAGTACGACATTGCTAGGAGATTGTGGGTCGCGAAGTTTAGAAAGAACCGATTGTGCCCAAACATTGGTGGTAGATGGAGGACCATGATCATGAGACCCCATGAAACCATGATCTTTGGTACCGAGTAACAAGGGGCCATTGTCTTCTATGTCGTCTGACAAGAACAACCAAGCAATGAACTTGATGATGGTTTCAAGATCTCGGAGGTCGGTTGCTTCCGCAAAAAGGCGGCATGCATAGCGGGGGATGAGACAATCGAGGAGGAGCTGCTCGGAACCGGGGCAAGCCAAGTTAAGGATCCATGACTCACACACCATCCTCACACTCTCATATTGTGGGTACAATTTGGCTGGGAACGAGCATCGGATTGGCGGCAATGTGAAACTGGTACTACAAGTTGGGATCACCATTGAGGAGGATACTCTAAAGGTTGATGCCAAAATGCCTATATATTATTGATAGGTATATGGTGAAAATATGGTTGTGTTGGTGCTTTTGAGATGTACTATGTCGATTTATGTATAGATCACATTTTGAGAGTCCTTTTATAATAATACCAAATGAGATACCTATGTCTATATTGTCTCATGTGTCTTTCCCTTTTCTAATGAGTCCAAAGAGTCCCATATGACTTTTGTAGCCTTGAATTCCAATTATGACATGATTAATAGATTTCACAATTCTCGCGGTCTGTAATGCCTCCGTGTTTCTACTTGCTTGTCGTATTACGGGTGCAATTTCATGGGGAATGAGCATCTAATGTGAAACCGGTACCGCAAGTTGGGATCCATGAGTCGCATTAGGTCCTCATGGTGCTCTCGGCATTAAGTTGGGCCGCTCAAACGAGTGCTTGATGGGCGGGAGTGTGTCACCGGGAGCTTGTATCCAGGGATCGCGCTCCATCCGGTGCAATCCGGAGGAGGCCTGGGCAATTTTAAGTTGAGACCGGTAGCTTGGATTTGCCGCCATGGCTAAGATTTGACTACGGCCAACCTTACCTCAACATTCATGAGATTATTACCATTGAGGATATGTACTCTCAAGTTGATCGCAAATTTACTAATAGATATGGTGAGAGCTTTTGATGGATACGATTGTGTTGGTGTTGGTGTACGGTTATGGAGGTAGAGCTTCTTGCTTTGATGGATATGGTTGTTTAGGGATTATATGGAATCAAAGGACTCCATAATTTTTTTTTGTATAGTCTTTAATTCCAATCAGTGTGCCTTTTTCTTTGGATATTAACCTTTTTTTGTAGAGCCTTCATAAACAATGTGCCAATGAATGTATGTGCAATCAAACCATGTCATCAAGTATTCACGAGACATCATGCATATTGAAACTCATACATGATGCAAATAATGATTATAGATGTAATGCCATATTCTTGGCTATGGAGTCCTCTTTTCATTATAGATATCCCATGTGAAAAGACCAATATCTCATGCTTGTGCCACGGCCCACCGTATTGATGGAGAAGCTACTAATGTCACATGATCAAGCATAAAAAATCGAGAATATAATTGGGCAAAACAATAAGATCATCTATGTAGTGAAGATTAGCAATGGGCCCGGTTTCGACTCAAACCGAACTGAACCATTAAACCATGGCTTAACGGTTTATTGGTTCAAAGATAAATAAACCGTTTGGTTTGGTTTCCTAGTTATGATCCGGTTCGGTTCGGTTTTGAATTTCATGGTTTGGCGGTTTATTGGCTTATCGGTTCGGTTTTAAATTTCATGGTTTAGCAGTTTAGCGGTTTCGGTTTAAAGGTTTATAGGTTAAAAATTATTCCTAAATTTTCACCTTTAGGCTCTAACTTTCAACCATACGTACCATACTTTTGGATTAACTATTTATTATGAATTGATATTTTGTACATAATTCATAATTAGGTCGGCTGATGTAAATAGTAGGTAGTACACATTTATTAGGGGATTTGTGCATATCTCTGTCGAAAGGGATAGGGAATAAAGTGATTTGACTACTTAAGGAGGGAGAGAAGGAAGAAAAGGGATCCCGCGTTGGCGAGGACGAAGTGTTGCTGCAGAACCGAGGGCCGAGCTCTCTCTCCTCTAATCGTCGTTCTCTGTGGATGTCGGGAGTTCGCTGCCTCTGCTTCGTGGATAGCCCGTGTGCTTCCAGCAGAGGCTCCCCCCCCCCCCCCCCCTCCCCCTTTTTGTTTCTTCGAGTCAAGTGGTTGTTGTCTGTGTGCGTGAGTAGGACCCCGTGTCATGTCCATTTCCGGTTTGTCGGTTGTAACTGTTCGAGTTGTAAGCTACTAATTATAGTAATCGGATTCCTGTTTCTTGCTCTTATTTTCTTCTGTGTATCTACAACTCTCTCTCTCACTCTCTCTCATTGGTCCAAGACCCCCGTGGTCCCGCCTCTTCCTACACGCGAACGCGAAACTTCGCGACAACGTATTACAATGTATGGTCTAATGGTCAAGAGCTCGACCCATGTAGCATAAGGTCATGGGTTCGAGTCTTGCCATATCATGACACTATCTCCCCTTTAAAACGACGAGTGTCATGAGTCGTTTTGGATTGAGGACCTGGTTTGTCTGGTTATTCACGATGGAAGTCTTCAAGAAGAGCACGAGCATTGGTCACATTTTCTATTGGTTCCCAAGTACGATCGCTGGGATTATATCCTAGCCAATCGACTAGATAGTAGAGCTTGTTGCGAACAATCTTGGAATCAAGGATGGCGGCAACCTCGTACTCAGGTCCATCTTCAAGGTCGATTGGGGGTTGAGGCTATGTAATATGTCCTGGGATGGTGTTCTCTTGATAGGGTTCGAGGAGAGAACTATGAAACACCGGATGTATCCGAAGTTGCAGAGGTAGATCGAGACGAAAAGCGACATCATTAATCTTTCCTATAATACGAAAAGGACCTAATCGCCGATAATCCAACTTCTCGCATGGGCGAGTAGTCTTGATGTGTCGTCGTAGTAGCCATACCCAATCTCCAATGTTAAAACTGGATGGAAGTCGATGACGATTCGCATAAACCTTGTGTGTTTGTTGAGCTTGTTGGAGATGAGTAGATAAATCAGCTTGTATCTTGCGTAACCGCTCTAAACGATCCTCTGCGCAAGGATTTGTGGACAACTCTTGGGTTTCAAATACATACCACCGGGGGTGAGAACTTGTATAAGCATAAAATGACGTAACTTTAGTCGATGCGTGGATAGAGTTATTGTAGGCAAATTCGGCGAAGTGGAGAATAACTTAGAAAGCACTGAAGATACTGCTCCAGTGTTTGATTTGTTCGTTCTAATTGGCCATCCGTTTGTGGGTGGTAGCCAGAGGAGAGGTTAAACGTGACCTTGAGCATTTTAAAAAGGTGCTTCCAGAATTTCGATACGAACCGGGGTCCACGGTCGCGGATGATACTATCGTTAAGGCCATGATGCTGACATACTTCACGCATGACAATTTCAACGGTTTCTTCATTGGATATTTCCTTAGTACATGGCAAGAAATGAACCATCTTCGTATATCTATCTACGATTGTTAGAATCGCATTGAACCACTTAGAGACTGGATGATCTGTGATGAAGTCTAGAGCAATGGATTGCCATGGCTTGCTTGGAATTGGTAATGCTTCTAATAAACCATATGGATGATGCCTTGGCATTTTCGCTTTGCCGCATGTATCACAAGTCCGAACAAAATCTTCAACAAATTGTCGCATACGGGGCCACCAAAATGATCGTTGTACTAAATCTAATGTTTTAGTACTACCAAAATGCCCAGTTGTATGTGTCATGATAGTTTTGGACTACTCGAAGGCGGCAAGAACCATTAGGAACGTACAAGAGTTCATTAAAGAATAGTAATCCATCATGGTATTTGAATTGTCGATAGTCCGTACCTGGTGGTTGCGACTGTGAACAAGATGCTCGAGAGGGATCAATTTGTCCTAGAATGGCTTGGGTGAAAGCATCGGTCTTCAAGTCCTCATGTATAGTATCGATAACGTGGGAATCCATTGGCATGCCAAAGACCTGTGTTGCTTGCAGTCGTGTCACTCCCAAGATTATTTGCTTTTGGTTATCAAAAGTTGGCTCGTCGGGACACGGTGCTAGGTATGAACGTCGTGATAATGCATCTGCCTTCCCTTGGTGCTTCCCCAAACGATATGTAATTTTGAAGTCGAAACGCGTGAGGAAGTGGGCCCACCAAGCTTGACATCGATTTAACACACGAGCGTCCTGAAAGTAGGCAAGGTTTTTATGGTCACTGAATACGGTGACTTGATGAGAGGATCCCTCTAGAAAATGCCTCCATTGCGTAAAAGATTCCACTATTGCCAATAGCTCCTTATCATGAATTTCATAGTTGATTTCGGCGGCGTCAAACTTGCGTGAGTGAAAAGCCACAGGATGTAGCTTCTTATCATTACCTCATTGTGACAGAATGCTCCCCAATGCGAAATCCGATGTGTTTGCTTCGATAATGAATGGTTTTTCCAGATCGACATGAGCAAGAATTGGAGCCAATGTAAATGCCTTTTTAAGACTCTCGAAAGCCATGTCCGCTTCTTTAGACCAAACGAACAATTGTCCCTTCCTGGTAAGCTATGTGAGAGCCAGAACAAGCTTTGAGTAATCTTGTATGAACTTTCGGTAAAAATTGGCAAAGCCTAAAAAGCATTGCACATCTCGCACCTAACCCGGAGTCTACCACTCTACCAAAGTTTTGACCTTAGCTGGGTCCATGGAGATACCTTCCGAGGAAATGACATAACCCAGAAATTCCACCTGGTTGCACCCAAAACTACATTTTTCTAGCTTTGCATAAAGACCATGTTCTCGAAGTCGTTTTAGTACTAACAGTACATGAGAATCCTGCTCTTCTTGGGTCTTCGAATAAACCAGTAGATCATCCAAATAGATGATCAAACAAACATCCAAGAGATCTCAGAATATATCATTTGCCATGTGCGGGAAGACTGTTGGCGCATTAGTGAGGCCGAACGGCATGACTATATGCTCGAAGTGCCCATATCTGGTGCGAAACGCGGTCTTCCATTTATCTCCTGGTCGGATCCGTACGAGGTTATAGGCTCCCCGTAAGTCGATCTTCGTGAAGAACCTGGCACCATTGATCCGTTCTAAAAGACTTGAGATAAGGGGAAGTGCATACCTATTTTTGATTGTCACCTTATTCAAGCCATGGTAATCTACAACGAGACGAAGTGATCCATCCTTTTTCTTGATGAAGAAAATGGGTGCGCCGGCTGGAGATTTCGAATGCTGAATGAAACCATTTTCCAAATTCTCCTCTATATAGGCTCGCAGGAATTCTAGCTCGGTTGGTGACAAATTGTAGATCGGTCCCCATGGTGGCTCTTTCCCTGGTTGTAAATCGATGGGGCAATCATACGGTCGATGGTAAGGAAGCGTATTGGCTTGTACTTTATCGAACACATCAGCATAATGATGATACTTCTTTGGAAGTTAAATGGTGGACTCCTCTTTAATAGTGTCTGAGGGCTTTACTGATATTGCGAAGAGAAACATTTCTTCCTTGTGTCCTTCTTCCCACAACTGATGTAGCGAAATGGTTGCAATCTCATGAGTAGACCCTCGGGCTTTTCAATACCGTATTTCTCTTGTTCTCCAATCTATGTCTGGGTTATGTAATTCGAACCATGGTAATCCTAAAACAATGGGGTGTTCTGGGATGCTAATTATATAAAATGATACTACACATGCTAGATTATCTAGGACAATATTAACGGGCTCTAGCTCTTCTATGATATTTCCGGAAGCAATGGGATGACCATCAATGAATACTACAGAGGCTGGACACAGGAGTTTTCTGAGTGATATTTGATGAGCTTGGGCAAAGTTCCTATCCATGAAGCAAGAATTAGCTCTGAAATATAGAAGTGCTAAGACATGTACTGGAGGGGTACTTTTAGTACTAACTGTTACTTGGGCTACGAACACATTGCTAACTTGCTTAGAGGGAATGGAACCACTAATGGGTTGCACAGATCTAGGGTTTTCCAACCAAACAGCTCCTATTTTGGCTGGACTTAGTCGTTTAACTCTTCTTCTAACCGACTTGTAAACAATTACTTGCGGAAGCGTTAGAAAACAGAGAAAGCAGGGAATACACAGAGTACACGGGAGAGACAGAGAGAGTAGAACCTCAAAGCTATATTCAAAAATATATAAAAACACTTTGTACATACAACTATGCTCAGTAGCATTATTTATACAAGTCCTCATGGGACTGACAGAAGTACCGTGTACTTCAATGCTCACACGAGCATCTGACACTTACTACGAGACTATAATTGCCTAGTAGTCTATACTAGTACTAGGCTTCCGGTTACTAATTGGATCCGGCAAACCGGCTCCCCCGCTCACCGACGACTTTGTTGCTTGCCGGCTCGGTTGCTCACAGCTTACCGATCCGTCTCGCTTGCCGGCTCAAGCTTATTCAGCCGATCCGGCTCTAGTTGAGCTTGCCGCTCAACACTCCCCCTCAAGCTCAACTTGAGGTTGGATCCTGGTGTCGGTCTCTGTGGCAGCCAATTCTTCCAACCGACTTCTCCTGGCATCACTCCGCCTTGCTCGCGCTCCTCGTCTGGTCTATTTCTGTTTGCCGCGACCCCTCTTGTTCTGCGCGCCTCGACCTTCTCGGTCGGTATGTCTGCTCAATAGGCCCCTCTCAGCTCCTTCGCTGCTATGACTCCGGCGCTTGCCGATCCGTCAGTTCCTCCGTGATGGCATTAACATCCGTTGCATCCGTGTCTGCTTGGCCTTGAATTGATCCGGTTCTTCCGAATCTTTCTTTTGAACCGAATCGAATGTCTCCGATGCGTTCCAGCTCTTGTCCGAATCGGTTGCTCCCGATTCGTCTTCTGGTTCCAAGCCCTTCACCACATCGGACCATTTCCGGGTCTTGGCCTTCTTCCTTCGGTCGGCTCTGTCCTTCTTGACTCTACCGCCCCCTGTTCTTCCCTCACCAACGCAATCGGCAGTCTCTTTGCCTTTGCCCGTTTTGGTGTCTTTTCCCGTTCTCCCTCTCAAGTGTGGCACGTCGAGATGCTAAACACCAAGCATTTTGGTGAAGTGTTGCAACTTGTCCGATCCGAGTGGTTTGGTGAAGATGTCGGCAACTGACGGGAACTAAAACGCTCCTTTTACACGACGCTCGGCCACAACCGAGCTTAGAATCATACACAGAAAACGGGAAATAATGAACGACACGAAGAAGAGACGAGTACGCAGGATGTTTACGTGGAAAACCCAAACTAAGGGGAAAAACCACGGCAGCCCACAGGCTGCAAACTATCACTATGTTAAAATGTACAACAATGAGTTCACGGAGGCAACGACCTCGTGCTCATGATCCTCGCCACAGGCGGCGGTTACAACAGAGGCAACGACCTCTTTCTCTCTGTTACTCTGTACACAATTCGCTCTCTCTCTCCTTGCACCAACAAGAATGACAACCACTCTATCTAAAAGTTTGCCCTAAGTCATATTTATACTAATATGAGTTTTTGGCTATTTACAAATATAGCCACGATGGACTCTCAGAAACATATTTACAAATATGTCTCTTCATCCGGTTCTCACTGGGTCTGCACCATCCGGCTCTCCGTAGCCGGGTACTCCTCATCCGGTTCTCACCGGGTATGCACCATCCGGCTCTCCGTAGCCGGGTACTCCTCATCCGGTTCTCACCGGGTCTGCACCATCCGGCTCTCCGTAGCCGGGTACTCCTCATCCGGTTCTCACCGGGTCTGCATCATCCAACTCTCCGTAGCCGGGTACTCCTCATCCGGTTCTCACCGGGTCTGCACCATCCGGCTCTCCGTAGTCGGGTACTCCTCATCCGGTTTCGGCCTCGGCTTATCGGCCTAGGCCGAGTTTGTTCATCAGCATTGTCCTTCTCCCTTCCCATCCGGAGGGACCTATCTCCCAACAAACTCCCCCTTCACTCCGGCATCGGGTGTCTTACTAGTCCGATCCTCTTCCGGCATGCATCCAGCTTGTCGGGTATCAGCACTTTGGTTAGCATATCTGACCCGTTCTCGGCCGTGTGGATCTTCGTGAGTGCGAACTCCTGGTCATCTACTCTTTCCCGGATCCAGTGATATCTTCGCTGGATATGCTTCGTCCGGGAATGGTAGGCCGCATTCTTAGCAATATGGATGGCACTTTGACTGTCACAATAGAGTCGGTATTCATCTTGCCGGATATCGAGCTCTCCGATGAAGTCCTTCATCCATAATATTTCCTTGCCGGCTTCCACAGCCGCCATGTACTCCGCCTCCGTGGTTGACAATGCAACCGTCTTCTACAGCCTCGACTGCCACGAGACAGCTCCCCTTGCATTTGTCATTACATATCCGGATGTAGACCGGTTGGTATCCACATCAGCCGACATGTCCGAATCGGTGAAACCGTCAAGTTGAGGTTTTCCGGAGCCAAATCGGAGACACATATTTGAAGTGCCCTTCAAATACCGGAGTATCCATTTGACCGGCTCATAAACCGGCTCACCACTCCGACTGCGTATCCTATATCCGGTCGGGTACACACCATTGCGTACATCAAGCTCCAGACGGCAGAGGCATATGGAATCTTCATCATATCTGCCTTCTCTGCTTTCGTCTTAGGGCTTTGCTTAACGGATAGCCTGCAGTTTGCCGGAAGTGTCGATCCAACCGGTTTCGCATCTGACATGTTGAACCGTTGAAGCACCTTTGTCATGTACTTCTCCTGTGACAGCCATAATTGCTTCATTGACCGGTTCCGAATAATATGCATCCCCATCATCTGTCTTGCCGGACCCAAGTCTTTCATTGAGAAGGTCCGGTTGAGAGCCTTCTTCAGCATCCGTATTTTGGCTTGGTCCCGTCCGACGATCAACATGTCGTCCACGTACAGAAGGAGTATCAGGAAGTCGCCTCCTTCAAACTTCTTCACAAACACGCAGTGATCGGCCTGCGTCTTGTGGTACCCTTGATCGGCCATGAAGGAATCGTACTTCCGGTACCATTGACGGGGAGCCTGCTTTAGTCCGTACAGGCTCTTCTTTAGCCGGCATACCAGGTGCTCCTTCCCTTTCTCCACAAATCCCTCTGGTTGTTGCATGCAGATCTCCTCTTCGAGGTCGCCGTGAAGGAATGTTGTCTTCACGTCGAACTGTTCTACCTCGAGGTCCATGCTTGCCGCCATACTTAGCACCATCCGGATAGAGGTCATCTTTACTACCGGGGCAAATATCTCGTCGAAGTCCACGCCCTTCTTCTGTTGGAACCCCTTCACCACGATCCTGGCTTTGTATCTCGGGGGGTTGCCAGCATCTCCCGGTTTCAACTTGTACACCCACTTGTTTCGGAGTGCCCGCTTTCCTTTCGGCAACTCCACCAATTCATACGTATGGTTCTGATGCAGGGAATCCATCTCATCCTGCATGGCACTTAACCATTTGCGTTTGTGGGTGTCTTCCTTCGCTTCTTCGAAGCTTTCCGGCTCCCCCTCACCGGTCAGCAGGACATGCTCTGCATCTGGAAATTTCCGGGGGGCCCTTCTCTCTCTGAGAGGATATCTCCGTCTTCGGGCTTCAGTAACCGGCTCCTCCATTTGCTCTTCATCCGAATCCGATTCAGGGTCTTGGCCGGTTCCGGTTTCAGGTTCCTCTACTTCTTCTTCAGCCTGTTCGGTATCCTCACCGTAACCGGCTGGTCCCTCGAGTGCTAACCGGTCTCTTGCCGGTTGGGTCTGCTCATCGTAGAGTCGATCCTTACCGGTCGACTCAGAGTTCATTATCTTCTTCTCCGACTCCCAGTCGGCGAGCGTGTTGTCCTCCATGAAGATAATATCTCGACTCCGAAATACCTTCTTGTCGACCAGGTCCCACACTCGGTAACCGAACTCATCGTCACCGTAACCGAGGAATATGCATGGCCGGGTCTTTGGATCTAACTTTCCTCTCCGGTCCTTAGCTACATGCACGTACGCGAGACACCCGAACACCTTCAAATGCCGGTAGGATACTTCCTTACCAGTCCATACTCTCTCTGGCGTGTCTCCGTCCAAGGGTACTGAGGGTGATCTATTTATCACGTAGGTCGTCGTCGACAGTGCCTCAGCCCAAAACTTCTTGGGTAGTTTTGCATGCGCTAGCATACTCCGAACCCTCTCCATTATGGTCTGGTTCATCCTCTCGGCCAATCCGTTTAGTTTCGGCGTCTTCGGCACGGTAAATTTGAGCCGGATTCCCTTAGAGCGGCAGTACTCCTCGAACTGCCCCTGGTATTCTCCTCCATTATCTGCTCGAACCGCCTTCAGCTTCCGGCCGGTTTCTCTTTCCACTCTCGCATGGAGCTCTTTGAAGACGGATAGCACCTGATCCTTCGTCTTCAACGGTGTGGCCCACAGCTTCCGGTTATGGTCATCTATGAATGTCACGAAGTACTGCGCTCTGGCATGTGACTTCGTGTCTACTTGACACACATCCGTATGCACCAACTCCAGTGGTGCATTACGTCTCATCGGTGGCCATGGTCGGAAGGAGGTCCGGTTTTGCTTACCGGCCAGACAATCAGTGCACTTCTCCAAGTGCACGTTCTTCACTGGAATGAGGTTGTCATCTGCAAGCCTCTTCATCCCCTTCTCGCTCATATGACACAACCTCTTGTGCCACAGCTCACCGGTAGTGTCGGATGCCACGTTCACTTCTTCCGGACATAACCGGGCATTCATCAGGTATAGTGTGTTGACCTTCCGGGCCCGAGCCACAATTAGGCTCCCTTTGCTAAACTTCATGACACCGTTCTGGATGCTACCCATGTAGCCTTCATCATCTAGCCGACCGGCTGATATCAAGTTCAGACGAACCTCCGGAACGTGTCAGATATCCTTCAGCAGCAACTTGCATCCGGTTGGTGTTGTCAGCCACATGTCTCCTATGCCGACAATTCGGCATGTACCTTCATTCCCCATCAGACACAGTCATGATCACCGACTGAGTAGGATGAGAAGCATTTCCGGTCCGGGGTAAGGTGGAACGACGCTCCAGAGTCTACCACCCAGGTCATATCGTCGCCGGCAAGGTTTATCTCGCTCTCCTCGGTGATGAGCATCAACTCTTCTTCACTTGCCGCGATTGCCGTCGTTCCCTTCTGGTCCGGCCCCCTCCGGTCTTTACCGTTCCGGTCCGGGGTTCGCTTCGAATCGGTACCATCAGTTTCCTTGTCTTTTCGGAAATGACGACAGTTCTTTTGGAAGTGTCCTGGCTTGCCGCAATAGAAGCAAGTAGGCCTCCCCCTTGACTTTGACCGTGTCCCCGACTTCTGACCACAAGCATTTGATCTTCCTTTTCGATTCCCATTCCACCATGCTTTGGAGACTCCGGAAACACTCGAAGACTTCACTCTTCCGCTCAATGAGGTAGATCCATGTGTGCCGCGTATAGTCGTCGATGAAGGAGTCGAAATATCGACTCCCGCCAAGACTAACATTCTATGTCGGTCCCCACACATCCGAATGGATAAGGTCGAGCTTGTTACGGCTCCGGTTATGTTCGGTGGGGAATGGAAGCCGGTGTTGCTTCCCGAGTTGGCAGGCTTCACATGCTTGGGCCTTCCAGCCGCTAAATTTCAGCAAACCGAAAACAACTTGTTTCGTTTGCAGGTCTTGAAGCCTCCGGTAATTGATGTGGCCTATCCGCTTGTGCCATAGGTCGATGTCCGATTCGACCTTCTGTCCTTTTGCAAACAGAGCGGTTCCGACGTCATTGGTGTCGAGGATAAACATCCTCCCATCTCTATGCCCTTGCGCAATAATCTGGCCCTCTTCCTCAATGAAGCACCTGAGGTGCATAAACCACACCTGCATCCCTTGGTCGACGATTTGGCCGACCGACACCAGGTTCTTCATGATCGTCGAAACATGTAACACGTTCATCAGCTTCCCCTTCTGTCCGACGTGGCTCAAAGGGACTTCTCTGACGTGCACAATTGGGTGAGGATTGTCGTCTCCGGTTTCAACTACTCCTGGTTGATCCGGTTTCTCCAAAAAGGAGAACCACTCTTTGTGGTTCGTCATGTGGTTCGACGCACCGGAATCAACATACCACACTTCCTCCGATTTGGAAGTGGTCTTCTTCATCGAGTTCACCTCGTCATTCATCACCAACACTCGCCCAATACCGTTCTTGGATCCTCCCGATCCCTTCGTGTAGTGCGAGCTTTGCCGACCATCCTTGCCGGCCTTGCCGGATCCGGATTTGTCCGAATCGGCGCGTTTTCTCCAGCACTCGCTTTCTCTGTGGCCATTTTGGCCACAGTACCACCATTCCGTTGCAGATTTGTCTTGCCAGCCTCCGGCACCGCCTTGACTCCCCCTGCCTGTGGAAGTCCCAGAACTGTTGTCGGCACGTTCTCTGTGCCTTCGTTCTTGCTCTTGCCAGCCGCCTCCATTGCGTGCCGACCCACCTCGTCCACCACGCCCACGGGACCGATCAGCTTATGTGTACAGCATCCGGCTGTCAATGGTTGCGCTAGTTGACGCACTGACATGGTTCTCCTCTACAAGGACCATTAATTGTAAGTCGAAAAATGACGGCGTATTCTCCCTTGTACATACTGTCGTTCGGAACGCCTTGAACTTAGACAGCAGGCCCCCAAGACAGACCTGTACCATCTCGTCTTCCTCTACGGTAACGTTGATAGAGGCAAACGAGTCACAGATCTCTTTGATTCGGGTCGCGTAATCCGCCACCGACATGTCCTTCTATCGGACATTGCTCAACTCCTGTCGGAGTTGCAGCTTTCGAGTTGTAGTGCTCATGGCGAAAACCTTCTTCAGGTTCCCCCAAGCCTCCTTCAGCGTCTTGGCGTCTCGGATGTGGCTCAACAGCTGGTCTCTGACACTAGACGCGAAGTAGTACATCACTCTGCTTGTCGATTGTTCCCACACTAGGAAGTCCTTATGTGCCGCATCAGGTGTTGTTTCGTTGGCTCCTTCGACGAAACTCCAGTAGCCATGCCCAAGCAGGTACTAGTGCATCTTATACGACCAAGATGCATAGTTGGATCTGTCGAGTTTCTCCACAGGGAGCGAGCTAGCAATCCCTCTATCCATCACTTCTCTGTCTGTTGTTTTACGACATGTTAGGGTTTGCTTTCAAGCATTTGTTGGTTGCAGAGGAGGTTCTCAACCCTCGTGCTCTAATACCATGTAAACAATTACTTGCGGAAGCGTTAGAAAACAAAGAAAGCAGGGAATACACAGAGTACACGGGAGAGACAGAGAGAGCAGAACCTCAAAGCTATGTTCAAAAATATATAAAAACACTCTGTACATACAACTATGCTCAGTAGCATTATTTATACAAGTCCTCATGGGACTGACAGAAGTATCGCGTACTTCATTTGCTCACATGAGCATCTGACACTTACTACGAGACTATAATTGCCTAGTAGTCTACACTAGTACTAGGCTTCTAGTTACTGATTGGATCCGGCAAACTGGCTCCCCAACTCACCGGCTTTGTTGCTTGCCGGCTCGGTTGCTCATAGCTTACCAATTCGTCTCACTTGCCGGCTCAGGCTTATTCAGCCGATCCGGCTCCAATTCAGCTTGCTGCTCAACATGACTAAGGACATCAAATTTGTTCGCTAGATTTGGGCTAATAGTACTATTAGGACTATCAAATATCCCTGCTGAAATAGACTCGGGT
Organism: Azolla caroliniana; assembly: GCF_043228905.1. Lineage (NCBI taxonomy): Eukaryota > Viridiplantae > Streptophyta > Polypodiopsida > Salviniales > Salviniaceae > Azolla > Azolla caroliniana. The sequence continues at coordinate 11,927,909 of NW_028230457.1, forward strand.
TTAGTACAATCAGAACTAGCAACTATTTGGTTTACCTGCCTTCTTGGCCTATGGGCACAGTTTACCACGATATGCCCTGGTCCATCGCAATAAAGACAGTCGATTTGCTCGGCGTTGTTGCTTTTCTTCTTCCGATAGCGGTCCACGACGACGTGTGGTGTCAATTTCCATCGAAGTTGGAGTACTTACTGGAGGCGCATTATATGATTCCCTCGGAAAAGGTTTCGCTACCACTGAAGCGTAGGTAGGCTCTGATCTTGCCCTCGGAATCTGGAATTGTCGTTCCGAACGTCGTTCGAAGAGGCAGTTGTCGCATCTCGCCGCGCAATTGATTGCTTCTGTTAATGACTTTGGCTCTTCGGGGAAGGTCAAGAGTAAATTCGTGACATCGTTGCGTAAACCATAACGAAATTGCTCCATCAATGTGTGATCATCCCAAGGGATATCGGCAACGAGTAGGCGGAAATCTACAGCGTATGCGGGGGCTGGACGGTCATCTTGGCGTAATCACCGGATTTTGTTGATTGCAGTCCTTATGCTGTCAGTATCTCCAAAATAGGCCTTAAACTCACTTATAAAATCTTCAAATTTGTTTAGTAATGGAGATTCTTTTTCCAACAATGGAGCAAACCATGCTAACATTGAGCCACTAAGGAGAGTGCCTAATAATCCCACTCGTGATGCATCGGTGGGATATCGAGAAGGATGCATTTGTATCACTAAACGTACCTGATTCAAAAACCCTCTAAACTGTGATCGGGTCCCATCAAATTTTGCAGGAAGACCGATCTTGGATTCTTTGTGAATCCCTTGAGTGCTTGATCCTTGTTGTTGTAATGATATGATAGTCGCTTCGAGTTGTTGTACATGTAACGTCAGCTCCCCATGTTGTTGTTGTTTTTCCAACGCTATTTGTTGAAGATCCCCCAACAAACGATGATTTTCTTGTTCTAGTGCTACAAATTTCTCTTTTAAGCACTGGAGCTCCGAGAAAACAGATTGGTATTCCTAAGTGCTAACAGTTTCCATTTTACTAGGGAGGATAAGAGGATTAATAAGAAGATAAAAGGAAGAGGAGGAAGGAAGAACGAGCAAAATTGGTTCAAACTGTCAAGAAAGAAGTATTAAAAGAAGTATTCGTACTAAGAGAAGGAATTAGTACTAAAAGAAGTATTCGTACTAAGAGAGGTGAAGAACTCTCGAGAGAAGTAAAGAGTGAGTGAGAGGGAGGGAGAGAGAGGGAGAGAGTGATGATAAGAAAAGATATTAAGACAAAGAAGGAATTAGTACTAAAAGAAGTATTCGTACTAAAAGAGGGAGAGAGTGATGATAAGAAAAGATATTAAGATAAAGAAGGAATTAGTACTAAAAGAAGTATTCGTACTAAGAGAGGGAGAGAGTGATGATAAGAAAAGATATTAAGACAGAGAAGGAATTAGTACTAAAAGAAGTGTCTGTACTAAGAGAGGTGAAGAACTCTCAAGAGAAGGAAAGAGTGAGTGAGAGGGAGGGAGAGAGAGGGAGAGAGTGATGATAAGAAAAGATATATATTATGTGAAGAGAATGTACAGTAGTAGCTAGGAGGCTTAAGACTGGCGTTAAATCGATTTGGTTCGAAATAATGCCTTGTGCCTCCTTTTATAGTGTTCTGAGGAATACTCTTAAAGTTTCTAGAATGTTCCAGAGAAATCTAGAATATACATCAATTTTCTATAATAAAACATAAATGAAAATAATATTTTATGTATTACAATGTATGGTCTAATGGTCAAGAGCTCAACCCATGTAGCATAAGGTCATGGGTTTGAGTCTTGTCATATCATGACACCAACGTATAAAAATGAATGTTATGCTAGACGAACACGAATTTTACGTACTATACTTTCAATTGTTAATTTTAAACCTCTAAGCTCTAACTTATTAAAAATTATATGCATTAATAATTATATGTAGAGTCTCCTTTTGATTTATGATTATCAAATATATGACCAAATTTATAATATGTATGATGACCAAATTTATAATAAGTGTGATAACTAAATTTATGATAAGTATGATGACCAAATTTATGATGATTTTCTCACAGAAATTTATAATATGTATGATAATAAATATCTCTAAAAACTGGTTTGGTTTGGTTTTGATTTATGATAAACCGGTTTGGTGTAGTTCTAAATTTTCAGTAAACGGTTCAGTTTAAATGGCTTCTTTGGTTTTTATTATAACTAAATGGTTTGGTTTGGTTTCAAGGCCAAGAAACCGAACCGAATCAAGCCCATTGCTAGTGAAGATGCAATTTTGTGATAGTAGAAGTTGATGGCAAGCCTTTCCTAAACCAAGAATTGGGAACTCATATACAAGCATGCAACACAGAACCATGGCACTAGTGACACTAAAAATTGCATCTAGTTATACAACAGAGCATGGAGCCAAATTTGTGTAGAACATACAAACTATGATATTACAAAGCATTCAAGCCAATTCCCATTTTTATGTTTATTGTTGTCAATATCATTTCCCATCTCATGCTTGAATGCTCCATACAGCGCTGTAGTAATGTGAGGAGAGCACATGCAGAAATGGGTTAAACTAAATTTTCATCTCCTTAATCCTTATCAAACTTCCTTTTATTAAGCCACTCCAAGTAATAGAGTAGAGAATTATCTCACATGTGTCTTAATTTCCCTTTCATTACTTTTAAATCTCACATGGGGGGAGGTTATAAACATAAATCTCCGAAATTTCAACCCCCTTCAAGGAGGCATGGATACTTTTAAATTTTCAAAAACTGGAATCCCATTGAAGGAAAACTCCACCCAGGACTAGTGTTGGGCAAAGTTTTTAATCCCTACCACAAATTTTCCTACTTCTGATTAACCTAACTAGATTATAACCATTTTAATTGGCCATTTTTGTATCAATGTTTATGTCATTTAGAACTTCTTGATTATTATTTTTTAAATCATCACATACCAAATCGTATAGCATGAACATTTGGTAGAAATTTTATAATTGTTAAAATATTGAGAACATTGGCAACTAAGTAAACCATTGAGAAAAAAATTACTATACAATATTGAAACATCAAATGCTATATTGAAACCATAGTACGTAATATTCGTGTTTCTTAGCCCAAACATTTGTTTTCATACGTATGCAAACGAATGTGTATGTTATTAAAACATTTTTGTGTTTTTTTTTACACTTTTTGCCTTAACTTACCTTAACTTTCTTACCCTAAAAAAAAACCTTATAATAAATAATGAGCGCAAAAGTATATGGTATTTACCATAATTCGAGGGTGTTTTTCTTACGCGAATGATAAGAATGTTCACGAATGCGCATGCACGAATGGTATGTATGCTTCATACTATGATTGAAACATCACATATCATATTGAAACATCACATACCATATTGAAACAAAAATACTAGATTGACCACTAGATATGATAAACATTAAATGCCATATTGAAACACAAATACCATGTTAAGAAATGGCATGTCATATTGAAACATCACATACCTGTCACGGACACACCAAGCGCGGACTAAGACAGAGCACGGATGATGAGGCTACGACGGAGCGATGACGGAATGACACAAGAGCATAAAGATAGAGATGAAGATTAACGAGAGAAGATGGGCGAAGTGAGAATACTAGATTGATATGTCCATGACTGGCGTTGTTCACCTTGAATTCCTTCAAGGTGAACTCAACTATTTATACTAAGTGGCATGCATACCTGTTGCACACATGTGATACAATAGAGCACGTAGGCAATAGGTATGCATGCATGTGCCAAGTGTAAATACTACAACGGAGAAATTATGAACATGATGCAAGCTAAAACCCACAATGAGGAATACATGATTTGTTGAGAGACAAGCTCAACATCGGCCAGATCGCCTGAAGAAGCCGAGGACCGGATTGGTTGGGACCGATCGGTTAGGCCGTTAGGAAAGATATTCCGTGAGGAATATATTTGGGAGTTAGTGTAGGAGCTCTTAATGAGCATTGAAGTACTGTCAGTACTTCGGTCAATCCTTCTAGGACTTGTACAAAGTGTTCATTGAACACATATATGTATTGTCTTTGTTTTTTTGTCTTTCAAAATATACATATTCTCTCTCTCGGTCTCTCCCGCGTATACTGTGTAAGCTCAAGCTCTCCATTAAACCTGAGTGTTCTTCCTTCTGTTCGGTCTTTATACTTGCTTCCGCACGCCACTTTTTACATGGTATCAGAGCGCGAGGGTTGAGAACCTCTCTACAGCCGACACAGCTTGACGAAGAAGAACAAGAAGAACGATGGATACAGGCATGGCGAGCTCGCTTCCAACAGAGAAGCTCGACAGAACCAACTACGCGTCTTGGTCCTACAAGATGCACCAGTACCTGCTCGGGCACGGCTACTGGAGTTATGTCGAAGGAGCTAATGACGCGGCACCCGAATCGACACACAGAGACTTCCCTTCATGGGAGCAATCGGCGAGCAAGGTATTATACTGCTTCGCGTCGTGTGTGGGCGAACAATTATTGAGCTATGTTCGGGATGCAAAGACGCCGAAGGGTGCGTGGGAAAATCTGAAGAAGATTTTCGCCGCGAGCACCACAGCCAGGAAGCTTCAGCTCCGACATGAGTTGAGCAACCTACGACAACGCGACTTGTCGGTGGCGGACTATACCTCGAAGATCAAGGATATCTGCGACTCCCTCGCCTCCATAGAGGTGAACATCGAGGAGAGCGAGATGGTCCAGATCTGTCTCGGAGGTTTGGTGTCGAAGTTCGGAGCGTTCCGAACGGCTGTGTGTACTCGGGAGAATATGTCGTCCTTTTTCGACTTACAGTTGATGCTCATGGTAGAGGAGAACCATGCGGGTGCGTCCACAAGCACGCACACCGATAGCAGAATGTTGTACACGGAGGGAGATAGGCCCCGTGGACGTGGAGGACGAGGCGAGTCGGCGCGCAATGGAGGCGGCCGACGAGATCAAGGAAGAAGGCACCGAAGTGATGCCGACAGCAACTCCAGACCCTCCGGAAACAGGGGGAGTCGAAGCGATGAGAACCGGCAAGGGAAGGCAATCGCGGTGTGCTGGTACTGTGGCAAGAAAGGCCACAGGGAAAGTGAGTGCTGGAAGAAGCGCGCCGATTCTGAGAGAACCGGTTCCGGAAACGGCTCCGGACATACCGACAAGGGAAATCGGCAGCGATCGCACTACGCCGAAGACTCCGGGAGAGCCGGAGAAGGGTCTGTCTTCGTGACGAGACACAAAGCAAACTCAATGAAACAAACCACCCCGAGATCGGACGAGGTATGGTACGTAGACTCCGGCGCGTCAAACCACATGACGAGCCATAAGGAGTGGTTCTCGTACCTTGAAAAACCGATACAACCTGGAGTAGTCGCAACTGGAGACGATACTCCGCATCCGATTGTGAATGTCGGAGAAGTTCCCCTTAGTCATGTCGGGCAGAAAGGGAAACTCATGAACGTGTTGCACGTTCCGACAATCACGAAAAACTTGGTCTCGGTCGGACAGATCGTCGACCAAGGGATGGAGGTTCGGTTTACACACCTCGGGTGCTTCATTGAGGAAGATGGTCGTGTGATTGCGCAAGGGCGTAGAGACGGGAGGATGTTCATCCTCGATTCCACTGACGGCAGCACCGCAATGTTCGCGAAGGGACAAAAATCCGAGTCGGACATCGACTTGTGGCACAAGCAGATAGGCCACGTCAACCACCAATGGCTTCAAGATCTACAATCGAAACAGGTAGTGTTCGGATTGCCCAAATTTAGTGGCCGAAAGGCACAAATTTGTGAAGCCTGCCAGCTTGGGAAGCAACACCGACTTCCTTTTCTGAAGGGTTCTAGAATTATTCTCCAAAATATTCTCAAGAATATTCTAATGCATGTACTTCAACTCACATTATAAATACTTGTAACCTCCTTGGTCCCTTTCAAGGGATTCAACACCAGCCATTTACACATCAATCTAGTATTCTTGTTCCATTCCATCTTCACCCAACCATCGTCGTCATCAACACTACTTGTCATCATTTTTAGGTATCATTTTGCATCGCAGTTTTGGTGAGGAGGGCTTTCGATCGCTCACCTTCCCAGTTCCAGTGGGGGTCACAACCGCTCACTTTCCTGGTGGGGATTGGATTATTCCTCGCTTGCACTGCATTTTTGTTATAGTTCAAGTCTCGCGCCACTTTCTGTTGGCGAGGACGATTTTGATCGCTCACCTTTTAGTTTTAGTGGGGGTCACAACCGCTCATATTATTGGCAAGGATCGTGTGGGTTTCTCGCTAGGGCTACCGTTTGTGCCGTGTCTTGGGTCAACCTCGACTATTTACCCACTCATAATAGAAGAAGTCGAATTGACCGCTTCACTTGCACTCCTTCGCACGTTGTTGTTTAGCTCTCTGTGAGGGCCGCATGGTCGCTCACGCCCGTTCGTGTTTTTGATGAGGACCGCACATGGTCACTCACATTCCAGTTCCTGATGAGGGCCGCATGGTCGCTCACGTCCGTTCATGTTCCAGTTCTTCTCGGTGAGAGCCGCATTGTCGCTCATTCCCGTTCATGTTTTCGATGAGGATTGCACATGGTCGCTCACGTTCTAGTTCCCGATGAGGGCCACACATGGGCGTTCACTCTCATTCATGTTCCAGTCTTCAGTGAGGACCGCATTGTCGCTCATTCCCGTTCGTGTTTTCGGTGAGGACCGCACATGATCACTCACGCCCATTTTTGTTCCAGTTCCAGTTCCCAATGAGGATTGGACATGGTCTCTCACGCCCGTTCGTATTCCAGTTCCAGTTCCCGGTGAGGACCGCACATGGTCACTCACGTCCGTTGGTGTTCCAGTTCCAGTTCCCGGTGAGGACCGCACATGGTCACTCGCGTCCGTTGGTGTTCATGTTTCCAATGAGGACAACATATGGTTTCTCACTCCCACCACTTCTCATTCACCCCTACACCGTACTTTTGAAAAGGCGGCAAAGGGGAAGATAATGTCACATACATGACAACAGTTATGTCAAGATTTGAACTCTTGACCTCTTGTATTATTGTCAAGTGTTATATTGTAACCAACACATCCAAGTACATAATCTTGCTACGCATTCTAGGAGTTTTTAGAAAGTTCTAGAACTAGAAGGTTCTAGAGGGTTCTAGAATATTCTCCAAAATATTCTCAAGAATATTCTAATGCATGTACTTCAACTCACAATATAAATACTTCTAACCTCCACACTAGTTATTCTTGTTCCATTCCATCTTGTCTCATTCTTCATCTCTGTCTTCATGCTCTCATGTTCTTCATTTAATATCGGTTGTAGCCTCATCACTCATAGTCTCATCATCTGTGTTTCGTCTTAGTCCGCGCTTGGTGTGTTTGTGATAGTACGTGTGAAATTGAGTAGCGACTCTTGATGTTCAAGAACTTTGCCAATGAATGTTGCAATTGAGAGTGCACATTGTAGTTGTGAAAGAAATTCGTGCAAGGATTGGGTTTGGGGGATTTTATGGCTGAATCTCAATATCATGGTGAACCATCCATGGAAAATTATGCCAAAGGGGAAAATAAAGAAGATTTTGAGAAGAATAAATTGTCATCTCAACAGTTGATATGGTCGTGGATAAAGCAACATCTCATGGGTTAGAGTGAGATTCTAAAGTTCATGGTAATGTCAGATGAGTACGTACTAATAAAGATATAGATGTTGAAGATGAAGAGTGGCATCGAGTGAAGTATAAGATAGAAGGGAAGGGTGTTGCCATCCAAAGAGACACAAAAAGTACTAATGGTGAGGCAATATCAATAGATAAATCGAGAATGGATGAGGGCTTTAAGAAAAATCCTTGGTAGAAACAATATAAAATTAGAGATTGTTTAACCAGTTACAATTTGATTCTTCAGAAAGGGTGGTGCAACCTCAATTCCAAGGACTTCGTACTTGTGGGGCTAGACAACAAAATTCTATAATTGGTGGAGGGGATGTAGTACACACAAATCCTTATGCAACTCTTGAACAAATAGTTAGCACATTTATGAATACACTTGCTCATAAAGAGCAAATTCTTACTAAAGATGTTTAATGAAAGTGAGGGACACCTTCTCATAAGAAATATATCTTATGGAAAATTTTATTTGATAAAGAATGGGATGTTTTATGTGTAGTTAAACATAGGTGTCAGATTTAGCATGATCTCTATTACATATGCGTGGATATTCCAGATATTATATAGGTCAGTCATCACATCAATATTCAAGTGTAGTCATGATTGTTCGTGAATTGTTTTGTCCACATATAGTCTATAATGATCTTGGATATGGACATTTTTTGGTGATGGAAGTTAGGTATTTTAAGGTTTTGGTATGGTTGGTAGGAATTTATTCACCCAACAATGCTAATCAACACAGTGAGTTGTGGTCTTCTATGTGTCCAAGGTTATCAGTGGGTCGTGTTGGTTTGTTAATGGTAAATTTAATATGTGTCTTGATGCATCACAATGTACTTCATAATTCTCATTGATGGATTCTCTTGATCAATTTGAGACAAATTGACATCAACGGTTTTGAAGTCAAATGTATGTAAATGGTTGCATCAAGATGAGGTTGAGTTTACATTTTAGTCTATGAAATATAAGGAAACATGGAGTAGGTTGGATAGAATGTATGTTACATGCATGATAAGCCCTTTTTGCCAAAGATGCTTAATATGTCAATTGTGCAAGAGGTTGTGACTTCGGATCATTTTCCCATATGTTTGAGTTTAATAAACCTAGGTAGATATGTACGAAACATTGCTTGATCGAGTTCCTTTGAGGTTTAATTCATCTTTATTATTTCATTCCATATTTGATAACTATATGTAACACATTTTTGGCATGTTTTCAAAATAGATTAATTCAAAAGGATGACATGCATGGGATACAACATTACAAAACATTAATGATATTCACCGTATGTATGGTATTCACCATATATATGGTATGATTAATGCTAGAGAGAGAGTCAAGAAGGCACACAAAAAAGTAATTGTCTATTATAAACCTTGGCTTAAACTACTTATAAAGTTTAAATATTCATTTTCATGTGAAACGCCCATAAAAATTATACACTTCAAATGACATGCCAAAATTTTATTTTCCATGTCATATATATTATATGTATATATGTCACATATTATTATATAAATATATATACGTACTATGTACTACCTCGTCACTATTTGGGGGAGAAACATTAAATAGGTGAAGCCCGTGAATCTAGAGCTTGGACGGCCATAAACTCGTCTCGGACATCGTAGATGATCGGAGCTGTCCAATATTTTAGATGCAAGGAAAAACAAAAAGAAGATAGATAAAGTAAAAAATAGAAAAAAAGGAGAGGGAGAGAGAATGTAACTTTTGGAGGGAAATTTTGAATCTTTTCTCTCTCTCTCTTTCCTCTTTGCGTGCTCTCTTCTGCACGTTTTCTCTCTCCGTTTCATCTCTGCGTGCTCTCTCGCTCTCTCTGTCTCTCGTGGGTAAAAAACCAAGTGAGATCTTTTATTTATTTATCGCCATGTTTATCTTGTGCCACTTTTATATGTTTGTATCCTAGACATGTTGTTTTTGTTCCATTTTTAGGGTGAGGTTTCTCTTAAGCATCTTGTTCACTTAGACTAATGTTCTTATCAACATTGTGCAAGGTTAGCTCTTAACTCTTGTGGAGTATTTTGTTCTCCTATATCGTGCTCTTCTTCCGGAATATGGGAGTCTTTTCTCATCATTGACAACTAATCTATATCTGACATTTAAGGTGACATATGTATTGGAAAAGGTATAATTTCTTGTGGGTGGAACAACAACAAAGGATGTGACTTTCTAAAGTGCTCACAAGTGGGTAAAAAACCAGGTATTTGGTATTTTTATCTTTGCCTTTTGGTATAGTCATAGCCATAGCTATATATTTGTTTTTAGATACAAAGATCAAACACTTGGAATAAAAGATTTGAAGCTTAGTGTCAAGATTCGAACTCTTGACATAACCATGTTGTAATCGAGTGTTATGTGTTAACCACATATCTAGCATATAATCACGTATATACTTCCTCATTTTAGGTTTTAGCTAGCATCATGTGCATAATTCCTCCCTTGTATTATTTACACTTGGCACATGTATGCGTACCTACTGCCTACATGCTCTATTGTATCACATGAGTGCAACATGTACGCATGCCAGTTAGTATAAATAGTTGAGTTCACCTTGAAGGAATTCAAGGTGAACAACGCCAGTCATGGACATATCAATCTAGTATTCTCGTTTCGCCCAATCTTGTCTCCTTAATCATCATCTCTATCTTTATGCTCTTGTGTCATTCCATCATCGCTCCGTCGTAACCTCATCATCCGTGCTCCGTCTTAGTCCGCGCTTGGTGTGTCCGTGACACTTAGATTACATATCTAAGTAGATCTATAGAATGAGTTATCTCTTTATCACCTAGATGACATGTTTGGTGGATTTACAATCCCTTTTAGGAACTTGTTGAAACTGACACATGTGATCCCATACATGAATGTTGGGTTGATGATTTTTTCCTCTTGTCTATAATTGTAGGATTAAATTAACCACGGTGTTTCCAATAGGAAATTGACCCTTCATCATATCTGTCGAGTCCACCTCTACATCTCAAGTAAGTTCTCCGCCCAACTTTAAATTTCTAAGTTGAAGTGTGGACTATCATTCTAAGTTGAAGGTATGACTATCATCTCATGTTTTGCAAGGTATGACTATCATTCTAAGTTGAAGTGTGGTTTTTTACCCACTTTCGAGCTCTTCAGAAAGTCGCATCCTTTGTTGTTGTTCCACCCACGAGAAATTATACCTTTTCCAATACATATGTCACTTTAAATGTTAGATATAGACCAGTTGTCAATGATGAGAAAAGACTCCCATATTCCGGAAGAAGAGCACGATATAGGAGAACAAAATACTCCACAAGAGTTAAGAGTTGACCCTGCACAAGGTTAATAAGAACATTAGACTAAGTGAACAAGATGCTTAAGAGAAACCTCACCCTAAAAATGGAACAAAAACAACATGTCTGGGATACAAACATATAAGTGGCACAAGATAAACATGGCGATAAATAAATAAAAGATCTTACCTGGTTTTTTACCCATGAGAGACACAAAGAGAGAGAGAGAGAGAGAGAGAGAGAGAGAGAGAGAGAGAGAGAGAGAAGATTCAAAATTTCCCTCTAGAAGTTACATTCTCTCTCCCTCTCTCTCTCTCTCCTTTTTTTCTATTTTGTACTTTATCTATCTTCTTTTTGTTTTTCTCTACATCTAAAATGTTGGACAGCTCCGATCGTCTACAATTTCCGAGAAGAGTTGAGGGTCGTCCAAGCCCTAGATTCACGGGCTTCACCTATTTAATGTTTCTCCCCCAAATAGTGACGAGGTGTACATAGTACTATGTACTATTAATTGTGTGTAATGATATATGTTTTTATATTATATGTTTTTTTTCCCAAAAAATATATGTTTTTCGGAACAAGTTTAAAATAATATCATCATCATGTAATAATAATATATATTCTCAAATCTTTATTTTGTACTAATAATATTAGTTGAAATTTTAAACAATAATCTTTATTAAATACTTTAAGAGTGTAAACTCTAGGTTTCATTTTAATGTTTACGTTTTAAGTTAAAACTATTTTTTTTATTAACCTTTGTTTTCATACTTCTTAGTAAAAACATTAACAAGATATTTATTTTATGTATTTCATTATCATCTTTGTGAGGTAGTTATGCTAAATTGTGTACCTTTTATAGTAATGACATGTATAACAATGTAGCATTACATAGACTCTAGACCTTTTCATTTTTAAAATTTGTATGTCAAATGACATGTAGTTTTTGCAATTTTATGTCATATGACATACATCTTTAAAAAATGCCCGTAAAAACACTTTGATACTAACCCGTCAAATCTAGGCCCTGACACCATACCTTCCTTTTTTATGTATAGCCTTAAATTCCAATCAATGTGCCTTTTTAGTATAGCCTTCTTTCTATAGCCTTCCAAACACAACGTGCCAATGATTGTATGTACCATCAAACAATGTGATCAAGTATTCGCGAATCATAAGAAGAAGACAAAACCCTATATGGACACGTGTATATTCTACATATCTATCTATATGTATATAATATAGAATCTTCCCACTTTATATAATTGGAGACACATCCCACACCTATATACTAACTAATGCCATAATTGTAATGTGTGATATCATATATTCATGTGTGTGTGTGTGTTTGTTGTCGCATGTCAGCAACTCATATCTAGCGTGATAGATTGACATATTCGCATTCGTGGGGTTTCCCATTTGAATGCAAACGAATATGCATACAAATGCATGGTCAAGTATTCGTTGAACCCAACAACAAAAAAACTTCATTATTTAGTTTCTTAGGATAAAAAAAAAGGGACTTGACAATAAAAAGGGACATTAAAAGAGGAACTTTTTTATAATAAACGTAAAAGTATTTGTTTTATTTTTAATAAATAAATAAAATAAAATAAAGGGTCATTAACTCCTCACTTTTTATTCTCTCAAAATTTATGGATATTTTATTTTTATCTTGTCATTAAAAATTGGACTTTACACTAATCATATTTCTATAATAAATATAAAAATATTCGATTTTTTTAAAATGAATTATTTAAAATAAAGGTTCATAAACACTCCCCTTTTTTATTTGACACTGTAAAGGAGAGTTAATACTAATCATTTTTTTATAATCTATTAATGAATGACGGTTCTCTTTTTAGTGAATTAAATTTATTTTAAATAAATAAATATTTTGTATATTAATGTTGCAAAACGAATGGTTTTATAATATTCTTGGGGCCATTTCGTATTCTCGAATATTAAGAATATCACACATTAAGAATATAGAGAATATTGTGCATGTGTCAATCTATGTGTGGCGTACATCCACATGTGAAAACGAGACATCATGCATATTGAAACTCATACATGATGCAAACTTCAAATAATGATTATAGATGTGATGCCATATTCTTGGCTATGGAGTCCTCTTTTCATTATAGATATCCCATGTGAAAAGACCAATATCTCATGCTTGTGCCACTACCCACCATATTGATGGAGAAGCTACTAATGTCAAATAAATAAATAGATAAAAGTATGCTCAACGTAAACCATTCACACCCATCAGCAATGTGAATTAATATGGTACTTGAAAATAAATCTGAGAGAGGTGGTGCACATTTTGAACCTTCACAATGATGGAGAAGCATGAAATCACATGATCAAGTATAAAAAACCGAGATTATAATTGGGCAAAACAATAAGATCATCTATGTAGTGAAGATGAAATGTTGTGATAGAAGTTGATGGAGAGCCTTTCCTAAACCAAAAATTGGGAACTCATGAACAAGCATGCAACACAAACTATGGCACTAGTGACACTAAAAATTACGTCTAGTTGTATAGTAGAGCATATACTGTCATGAAGATTTCACCTCAGGGAAGATAGTGACATATTCGAAGCTTGGTTTTGACCTCCAAGCGAAAAGTTGCGAGATCATATGTTAATTTCGGACAGCAAGAATTGAACATGCTACATTGACCAAAGTACACATCCATCCACCAGAGGACATTCAAAAGGGGGAGGTTATAAACATAAATCTCGGAAATTTCAACCCCTCTCAAGAAGAGAGGGAAACTTTAAAAATTTCAAAAACTACAATCCCCCTGAAAGGGGGAGGGCTACTTCGAAACTCTACCCATGAGTCATGACCAGTGTTGAGTAAAGTTTTTAATCCGTATCACAAATTTGCCTACTTTTGATTAAACTAACTAGATTTTAAAAAATTTAATTGGCCATTTTTCTATCAATGTTCTTGTCATTTGGAACTTCTTGAATTTTTTTAAAAAAATCATCACATACCAAATTCTATAGCATGAACATTCAATACAAATTTTACAATAGATATAATATTGAGAACATTGGTAACTAAGTAAACCATTGACAAAATTTTACTATACAATATTGAAACATCACATACTGATACCATATTGAAACAAAAATACTAGATTGACCAATAGATATAATGAACATCAAATGCCATATTGAAACACAAATACCATGTTAAAATATGGCATATCATATTGAAACATCACATACCAAAATCGTAGAACATTTATATCTAATTATCTTAGCAAGAGAGAACCAAGTCATTCATTGCATGGGGAGATTCCAAAACATATTAGATAAAATTTCCAAAATTTCGATCTACATCTTTTATGAAGTTCACAATGTCATCATCATCATCAGAAGTTATTGTGGAAATATGACAACATGCTTTGCTTCACCACAACAAATTTTAGGCACTGAAGTCATGTTCTTCTAGATTAGGTCCTCCGATAGATATTTATATCAATGTATCTACCACATTGCTTTTTAGTCTATTTCTAAACCTATTCTTTGCTAGATTTAAGCCACTAAATCCTCTCTCACATGGTAATATAGAAGAGTATCGAATTAACCCTCTCAATGAAAGCTTAAAAACCGTGGATAACTTTTCTTTTCACACATAAATACAATTTATCATATACCCAAACATCTAAAAAATCTCTTCCTAGCCATTCTCTGGTAGCTTTCTTTCCTTCGTTGTGTTCGTCAAAATTTTCATTCTTCGCCATCTTTGTCGAAATTTTCGTTGTCTTCTCTTCCCAATTTCAGAATTTGAAGCCAAAAAAATCTTTGTTTTCCTTGTTGGTCCACGGAATTTTTTAACATGGATTTGCAAGAGATATTTAAAAGTATATATATTAAAAATTATAAATGATAGTAAATTCTTGAGAATGAGTGTTGGTGTAGGGTCATGGAGATAGAGAGAACGAAAGCATTTTGCTTTGATGGATATGGTTTTGTTGGTGTTGGTGTAGGGTTATGGAGATAAAGAGAACAAGAGCTACTTGCTTTGATGGATATAGTTGTTTAGGGTTTATATGATTATGGATATGTATAGATCTCAAGACTAGAGCCGTTACTGATTACTCTCTTTCCAATTATTTAAAAAACTCCAGAGTTCATACCCTTTTTTTGTATAGCCTTTAATTCCAATCAATGTGTGACTTTCTTGTATAACACGTGCCAATGAATGTATGTACCATCATACCATGTGATCTAGTATTCATCGAGTATATAATATAGAATCTTCCCACTTTATATAATTGGAATCTCATTCCACACCTATATATTAATTAATGCCATAGTTGTATATTGTAATGTTTGATGTCATATTTCATGTGGGTGTGAGTGCATTGGTTGTCGTATGCGAGCAACTCGTATTTAGCATACACCCACATGTGAAAAACGAGACATCATGACTATTGAAACTCATATATGATTAATGATCATAGATGTGATGCCATATTCGTGGGCCATGGCTATGGAGGCCTCTTTTCATTATAGATATCCCATGTGAAAAGACCAATATCTCATGTTGTGCCACCAAATTGATGGAGAAGCTACTAATGTCAAATAAATAAATAGATAAAAGTATGCACAACGTAAACCATTCACAACCAATTGTGTTGTTGATTAATATGTCACTTGGAAATAAATCCCGTTGGTGCACATTTTGAACCTTCACAATGATGGAGAAGCATGAAAAACTTGGAACGTTAAATCACATGATCAAGTAGAAAAGACTGAGAATATAATTGGCCAAACAATAAGATCATCTTGATAGTGAAGATGCAATGTTGTGATAAAAGTCGATTGGCGAGCCTTTCCTAAACTAAGAATTTGGAACACATGTACAACAAACATGTAACACAGAACCATGGCACTAGTGACATTAAAAATTACGTTTAGGTGTAC
Source organism: Azolla caroliniana (assembly GCF_043228905.1). Lineage (NCBI taxonomy): Eukaryota > Viridiplantae > Streptophyta > Polypodiopsida > Salviniales > Salviniaceae > Azolla > Azolla caroliniana. The sequence goes on from NW_028230457.1 coordinate 11,943,843, forward strand.
AACAGAGCATGGAGCCAAATTTGCGTAAAACATACAAACAACGATACAACAAAATATTCAAGCGAATTCCCCTTTTTATTTTTTAGGTTGTCAATATCATTTAAAAATCCCCCTCATGCATAAATGCTCCACTAAGCATTGTCATAATGTGAAGAGCTTACACGTAGAAATGGGTTAAACGAAAATTTCATCTCCTTAATCCTTACCAACATTCCTCTTAAACCACTCCAAGTAACGGAGTAGAGAATTATCTCACATGTATCTGAATTGCCCTTTCATTACTTGAAACTAATTCTCCCTTCCGTTATTCATTAACAATTGTTTTCAATTATTGACTATCTGACTCGCAATCAAACATGGATCACCACGTTTATTTTTATGAAATCCATGCTTTCTTAGATGTAGGCAACTAAATCCTCTTTCACATGTTACCATAGAAGAGCATGTAATCGAACGGAACCTAAACGGTTTCTCCTTTTCCATGTGGGTGTGCAGACACGAGTTGCTCACATGAGACAACATACAAAACGAGATGAAATATGATATAAGAAATTATAGACATGGCATGTATTGTTTAATTTCTATAAGTGTGTAAGGCCTTTCAAAATATTATTAAACAAGGGAAAATTATACATGTGTTGTATATAAAAGTGGCAAGATTATATAGATATATATCTATACATACTGGCATACATGTGCTTGTTTAGGGATTCGTCTTTTAATTATTCATGAAATACTTTGTAACGTGGTTTCATATGATACTTTCTAATGGAGAATCGTGTTTCAAAAATCATTAAGCACTTTAAAGTTGTTAACTTCTCAAATTTGTATGTTTACGATTGTGGGAAATGGGCCAAATACATAAGACATGAGGTATGCAAATACACAACGTGCAAGTGGAAATATGTACATATTATGGAGGCATTTCCAAGCACGAGACTTGAAAGCTACAAAGACGTGTGGAACTTTTTGGACATGAGTACCTTATTTGGTATGATTATAAAAGGACTCTTGAAGTGTGATCTATGCATAACTCAATATATATCTCAAAACCACCAACACAACCATATCATCAAACCTCTCACCATATACATATCAATAATATAGCCATTTGACATCAACCTTACGGTATATACTCAATGGTGATCCTCAATGGGAATAATAGTCTTGCGAATCTCGAGTCCGTGAGGCCGGGCTCCGTGATGTCACTACAAGGGTTAAATATAGGCTTTGTGAAACTGGCCTCCAAGTGGGCCCAAGATTCCCATTTCACATTATCATCGCGCTCGATGCATACCTCCTCTCGAATCAACTCTCGGCCATGCCCACACCGAGCTACAAGCCTAAATTTGTTGCCATTGCGGTGCTCAATGGGGGCAGCCTCTGAATTGCACCCAGACCATGCCCATGTGAGTGTGGAGCACGATACTTGGACACAAGTTTCCAGTTTCACATCGCCGTGTATCAAGTTCTTGCAAACCGAATGTGACTCACGGATCCCAACTTGTGGTTCCGGTTTCATCTTGCCACCAATCCGATGCTCGTTCCCCACCAAATTGCACCCGCAATGCGAGACTATAAGGATGGTGTGCGAGCCATGGATCCTTAACTTGGCTCGCCCCGGTTCCGAGCAGCTCATCCTCGATTGTCTCATCCCCCGCTATGTGTGCCGCCTTTTCCCGGAAGCAACCGACCTCCGAGATCTTGAAACCATCACCAATTTCATTGCTTGGTTGTTCTTGTCGGACGACATAGAAGACACTGGCCCTTTGTTACTCGGTACCGAAGGTCGTGGTTTCATGGGGTCTCATGATCATGGTCCTCCATCTACCACCAATGTTTGGGCACAATCGGTTCTTTCTAAACTCCGCGACCCACAATCTCCTATCAATGTCGTCCTTTTCGACAATTCGAGTGACTGCCGTGCCCAGAGCTTAATCATGTTAGATGCATTGGGGGAACTATGGGGGAAGATGTCATCTCGGCTCGTCCCACAAGCGCGGTCGCGCTTCATATCGGTCATGCAAGATCATCTTCATGCCGTCTGCCTTCAGCCCACAAGCAAACGAGCATTTTGGCGGCACGAGGAGGGAGGCGATATGAACAAGAACGTAGAGGAATATAGGGCTATTCGCCGGCATTCCTCGGGCTTCCTTGTCGGTTTCGAGCTAGTCCTCTACGTGTTAGGCCTAGATGAGGATCCCATCCATCTCCACCCACTCGTAGAGGAGTTCCGGGACCTCGTCTTAGACTACATATGGATGTGCAACGACATCGTGTCGTGCCACATGGAGGCTTCCCTCGGTTACAATTTCAACCTTCCGTGGGTCGTGTATGAGAGTGGTGCATTCGGGTCCTTCCAGGACTCGGTGGAAGTTGTGGTGGGTATGATGAATAGTGTGGATGCTCGGTGTGCACAAGTAGTTGATGCCATCCAACGGAATGAGGAGTTGATACGAAAGGAGCCGAAGCTCAATGCTTACTTGGCGACCATGGTGTCGTGGATGTCCGGCACGCTTTGTTGGTCCTTTGAAACCTATCGTTATGGCCTCAAACACGACAATGAGCATCACAAGCATACAATATCTTGTTGATCTAAGAATACATCATCTTGATTTTTTTGCATGTATGTTTTTGGATTGTCGAGAACCTAGTCTCCCCAACATTGTCTACTAATTATTATTCCATTAGCTTTTTACCATCCTATTTGACAACCTAGGGTTTTGACTCTTGAGAATCTAAATTTGCATAAATGTGCGTGTGTATGGACCTAGTGAGATTGAGGTTTTTGGAGTGAGCGGTGCCGTGGTGTGGCGTGTCCTGTGTGAGAAAAAGTTAGGTTCCACGCGCATCTCACGAAGTGATGTATAAATGAAAATAATAATAACAAAAAATAAAACTTAAAGTAGCCTAGTGGTCCTAGCCATTTTTGAATAATCATGAAACAATTTCTATGTAAAAAACCACCAAAATCGTGGTATCTAACCTAATTGTTGTACAAACCATCAATTTTGCAACATAACTCTTCTATATTTTTGTCTACATTTTTCCCTAACCTCGTGTGTATTCTCCTTAAGGATTTGCTAATCGTGGTGGTGAATCCCCAACTTCCTCACCCCTTGTGTCTCCGCGGTCCAAGGCCCCGACGGTCTCGTTCGAGCAACACACGCACGCGAAACTTTGCGACCACGGTGAAGAGGCCAAAATCGAAGCTACGAGGGCACTCGAACAAGCCTTTATTCCACGAAAGGAGGTCGAGTTAGAAATCTTTACCATTGAATTTTTCCTTGCTATTAGGCAATAAAAAAGAGGCTATAATGTTTTGGATTGGTTTTTAAGTGTGATTGTGTTTCCACTCAAGTGGAAACCACAAATAAAAGGCATATAAGCAAAAGATAGGGGCTGCTAGTGTAATTTCAACGCTACTTTTTTGTTTACTTATTCTTTATATGTGAAGGGAAAGGGTGTTGGCGTCTTACTAATTACTTAAGCAAAACATAAAGAATTATATACCAAAGAAAGGAAACAAGGGTGCCAAACCACTCAAGCATCCCCTAGCCAACGGTGTGAGACGGACTTGTACCTCCTCGATACCCATACCATTGAGGGTTGATGCGAGTCGTACCTTGGGTTCTACAAGGAATACATGTGCTTACCTAAGAAGAGCCATAGTGACACTATCGTAGTCTCAACATAAGCGAGGTATCCCTTCATAAGAAGGTCGCGAGCCTCCTGATGTATGTAGAAACCCTAGGCCTTAGTGTGTTCACGCTTGACTACTTTTTTTGAAGTGGACAAGTGATAACACACTTATAGTTATCCCACGTTGTAGAATTAACTATTACAATTAATACCCTCGTTCCTTTAAGAATTAACCCACACGTACTCATCATAAGATTAGGGAAAACTATTGAAACCTATCTCATGATGAGTTATGGTTATGCATGTAACGGAGGGATAGCCTAAAAGACCGAAAAAGAAACAAAACCAAAAGTTGAAAATTAGAAAACAGAGAATGAAAATTTGAATGAAAAAATAGAGATTAGAAAAGAGAGAATGAGTGAGAGAGATCCAACATGAGAGAAAAAGAGAGATACGAAGTGAAGGAGGAAGCTTGAGGCAACATTGATCTCGACTTTCACGGAAGCCCTACTTCTATCATTTATGGAAGAGTTCTCTTCTTCAATTCTTTTTCAATGACATAAAATACAATAGCCCCTTGGTATACAAAAGATTATGGTTTCACGAGGTCTCATGATCATAGTCCTCCCTCTACCACCAATTTCAATTTCCAAGGCACGATTAGCTCTTTCTAAACTTTACAATCCACAATCTTGTAATGACAATGGGCTAACCAATAGATACTAAATGAATAATAGCACCTACGCTAAACATATTAGCTATTATTTATTTATTTAGATATTAGAGTTACAATTACGTAGTTACATTACCTAATAGTTAATTGGTTATTCATTTGTTAGTTAGCTATTCACATATCGATTATCTATTTCCAAACTCATTGCAAAGTTCCTCGAACCATTTGTGGTCAAACGCCTCAAGGACCGATTTTTACATGTTATAGTAATAATTACCACGTACAAATGAGTTTTCTTAAGGATTCAGTTAACCTACTCCCGTATCATCAGATCTCCTCACTCCAAGATGTGACATGCATTAAATGTGAATGTCCAAATTTATAGTCAAACGATTCATATATAAATGCAATGTACAAGAGCATGTTTAGAAATCCATGAACAGTTTTTTAGATATAATCTTGTGTCCTCAAGGATTCGAGGCTAACTTGCACCCACCACTACAAGTGTGTCATGGTTAAATGTAGCAATTAGCAACAGTTTGGTTCGGTTTGAGAGTGTCAAAATTGAATCGTTTAAAAATTTTGAAACTTGAACCGAACCGAACTACGAAACCGTTAAACCAAACTCCTAAAAAAATTCAAACCGTTAAAATCGCAGTTTCGCGGTTTGGTTTCAATTTTCAACTTAGGTCAAAATTCAAATTTTAAATTTTTAAAAATTTAAAGATTTTCCTAAAATGTGAGAATAAGGCCTGAAAATGAAATGATTGTTTAACAATTTGTATTCTTTTTTAAAAATTTAAAAATAATAAAAATAAAAACCTTTTAACCGTTTAAACCGTTGTCGTGAAGTACGAAAGCTTCACATTAAAAGTCTACAATAAGATAAATACGTAACTAAAATAACATTTGATCATGTTTTATATATAAAGATAATATTAACAACACATATGATAATATTATATATATGTAAAGAAAAATAATATATATATATAGATAAATATATTATATTACACGAATAAAAGAGAACTTGAACCAATAACCCCACCCTATGACTCTCAAATCTTACCATTTACTCTATACTAGTAATATACATAAAATAAAGCATACTTTATATATACTTTATATTACATAAAGGATTTGCTTCATGATATAAAAATAAAGTTGTATGTTGAGACTTGAACCGACAACCTCATACAACAAAGTCAACACACCTACCATTAGGCTAGGCCCTTTCTCTTCAAGATTATGTTTTCATGTTTATTGTTATTGCATATATTGTTTCATACATAAAAGCTCAAAATGAGCGAGATGTTTATCATGCATCACATGCATGACTTGTACCCTCCAATGCATCATATGCATGGGGGTACCTATTTAAATGGTGAAAGAGAAGATCAAAAGGGGGGATGGATGAGATATCAATCAAATATATATTACATAAGAGATACCATAAAATAGAGAAAGAAAGGAAGAAGTTCAAGATAAAGGTGGAGCTCTAGCCTGGCGGTCGTGGTGTTCAACTCTCAACAAGAGGGAGGCGGTTCGAGCCTTATTTTCATCAAAATATTGAAGTGAAGATTGTAGTGGTCTACGATCAAGAAAGAGAAGAGCGATTACCTTGCAAGACAAAGTTCAGAGGTTCAACGACGTGTACAACCACTTTTGTAACTCTTTCATCAAATAATTATAAATCTCTTTTATTGCTTCAAATATCATTCTATATCCTATCTTGTCATATCTTGTTGATCACTATTTATCTATCTCTACTCTTTCGTCTCTTCCGTCCATAATCCCAGTGATTCCTTCCTCACTTTCACGATATCTTTTGTCTACGCAACGCTACGCTTCTAGGCAAGCCACGTCACGACACCGTGGTGTCTAACTATCCAAATCTGAACCACGAAACCATTAAATTGAATTGCTAAAAAAATTTCAAACCGTTAAAATCGCGGTTTTGTGCAAATTTCAAAATTAAAAAATTCAAAAATTTAAAGATTTTCTTAAAATGTGAGAAAAAGGCCTGAAAATGAAATGATTGTTTAAAAACAATTTGTAATTTTTTTAATTAAAATTATTTATCTATTTATTTATAGAAACCGTTTAACCGTCTAAATTGCAGTTTCTAACTGTCTAAACCGAACCGAACCGTTTAAAAAAACCTGAACCTGAACTAAACTAAACCGCTTAAACCGTTTTGAATGTTGGGACCTATTCTTGCTTTTCCCTTTTTCACTTTTTTTTTTTTGCTTGGTCTCTCTCTCTCTCACTCCTAGAGAGGCAAACCAAGCATACTTTCAAGAGCCACAGACTAAAGGGTGGCTCTTTGACTCATTAGTGACCCCCTCCCTCATGTATGCATCAACAGTTTGGGCTCCAGGATTACCATCTTTCATGTGGACACAATTAGAGAGACCATTGGTGATGATGTTATCACACCAACTCCGAAGCAAATCGACGGTACCACATGGCATTATTAAGGCTGAGTTCACATTACCCCCAATGTTAGTACATGCACTTTTCCAACTTGTAGTCTTTCTTTATAGGATACATAGCCAACCACATGATGGAATATCTCATCAAGCCTTTAAGGTCTCTCGATCATTGTATGAGTCCGGCTATACTAACTCATGGTATGGCATGATGGTGAGTTGGCTTCTTGCGAATGGTCTAGACATTAATAACCTACCTCCTCTTAGGTACAACCACACGATTGATAACACTTTAATCTCTCATGAGGACCGCAATAAAGTAATACGCCAAGACATATGGCAAATTTACACTCGGTATAAATGGATCACCCCACGAGAGCCACTCCCATCTAAAATGTTGTATTATAAGGAATACTTCATGCACTTCTCTGAGTTAGGTTTTATCACGCAACCAAAATATCTAGATGTATTCTTACCACATGCACTAAGGGGTGCCATTGGACAACTTAGAATATCATCTCACCAACTTGAGATTGAGAATGGCCGTACTAATGGAGTCCCTAGGGAGGAAAGGATATGTAGGTTATGTCACATAGAGATAGAGGATGAGTATCACTTTACATGCAAGTGCCCAACCTACGCTGAGATAAGGGCAAAATACCAAGACATACTTGGTTCCTCTTCCACCCTCCCCAAACTATTAGATACTCTAGATATAAAGAAATTAGGCAAATACATTCTAGAGCTAAAACAACACAGAGAGAATAAGTTACAAAATGTTGACAATAATGTTGCTAATGTTCACCAACATGTAACAAATGAAGTTTTTCAGGAACAGGGGGAGACAACAAATGTCGACACACTTGCATCACTCAACCTTTCCCTTGATGAGGCAAAAAACCAAAGAAGGACCATATGTCCTCAAGTGTCGGGTTTCAAAGCAACTTGACGTGGTGTGGAAGCAATAATGAAAATAAGGGAACCTGAGATACACCGCCTAGAAGCCATGGCTAGGGCACTCTCTACATTGGAACCACGGGTGACACCCACATCAAAACCCTTTGACCCCCCACTTCTTTTCGAGGGGCTTGGGTGGAAATAAAATTAGGATTAGTGTAAAGTCACTTCCTTTATCGAGTATACCACGTTATTGTACGCTACTATAACTCTTTTAGCTTAAGTTCTATGTTTACTTTATTTTATTTTAGTTATGATGACCGGATAAATACTCATTTTGTTGTAAACCAATTGTCTCATGGGCCAAATTTGACCTTAGAAGATGTTAATATATCTTTCTTTCTTTCTTTCTCTCTAAAGACAAAACAAAACAAAGCCACTGTCTTAAACCCTAACAAAACAAAAAAACAGAAAGAAAGAAATTAAAACGCTCCTTTTACACGACGCTTGGCCACAACCGAGCTTAGAATCATACACAGAAAACGGGAAATAATGAACGACACGAAGAAGAGACGAGTACGCAGGATGTTTACGTGCAAACCCCAAACTAAGGGGAAAAACCACGGCAGCCCACAGGCTGCATACTATCACTATGTTAAAATGTACAACAGTGAGTTCACGGAGGCGACGACCTCGTGCTCACGATCCTCGCCACAGGCGGCGGTTACAACAGAGGCAACGACCTCTTTCTCTCTGTTACTCTGTACACAATTACACGCTCTCTCTCTCCTTGCACCAACAAGAATGACAACCACTCTATCTAAAAGTTTTCCCTAAGTCATATTTATACTAATATGATTTTTTGGCTATTTACAAATATAGCCACGATGGACTCTCAGAAACATATTTACAAATATGTCTCTTCATCCGGTTCTCACTGGGTCTGCACCATCCGGCTCTCCGTAGCCGGGTACTCCTCATCCGGTTCTCACCGGGTCTGCACCATCCGGTTCTCCGTAGCCGGGTACTCCTCATCCGGTTCTCACCGGGTCTGCATCATCCAACTCTCCGTAGCCGGGTACTCCTCATCCGATTCTCACCGGGTCTGCACCATCTGGCTCTCCGTAGTCGGGTACTCCTCATCCGGTTTCGGCCTCGGCTTATCGGCCTAGGCCGAGTTTGTTCATCAGCATTGTCCTTCTCCCTTCCCATCCGGAGGGACTTGTCTCCCAACAAACTCCCCCTTCACTCCGGCATCGGGTGTCTTACTAGTCCGATCCTCTTCCGGCATGCATCCAGCTTGTCGAGTATCAGCACTTTGGTTAGCATATCTGACCCGTTCTCGGCCGTGTGGATCTTCGTGAGTGCGAACTCCTGGTCATCTACTCTTTCCCGGATCCAATGATATCTTCACTGGATATGCTTCGTCTGGGAATGGTAGGCCGCATTCTTAGCAAAATGGATGGCACTTTGACTGTCACAATAGAGTCGGTATTCATCTTGTCAGATACCGAGCTCTCCGATGAAGTCCTTCATCCATAATATTTCCTTGCCGGCTTCCACAGCCGCCATGTACTCCGCCTCTGTGGTTGACAAAGCAACCGTCTTCTACAGCCTCGACTGCCACGAGACAGCTCCTCCCCCTACATTTGTCATTACATATCCGGATGTAGACCGGTTGGTATCCACATCAGCCGACATGTCCGAATCGGTGAAACCGTCAAGTTGAGGTTTTCCAGAGCCAAATCGGAGACACATATTCGAAGTGCCCTTCAAATACCGGAGTATCCATTTGACCGGCTCATAAACCGGCTCACCACTCCGACTGCGTATCCTATATCCGGTCGGGTACACACCATTGCGTACATCAAGCTCCGAACAGCAGAGGCATATGGAATCTTCATCATATCTGCCTTCTCTGCTTTCGTCTTAGGGCTTTGCTTACCGGATAGCCTGCAGTTTGCCGGAAGTGTCGATCCAACCGGTTTCGCATCTGACATGTTGAACCGTTGAAGCACCTTTGTCGCGTACTTCTCCTGTGACAGCCATAATTGCTTCATTGACCGGTTCCAAATAATATGCATCCCCATCATCTGTCTTGCCGGACCCAAGTCTTTCATTGAGAAGGTCCGGTTGAGAGCCTTCTTCAGCATCCGTATTTTGGCTTGGTCCCCTCCGACGATCAACGTGTCGTCCACGTACAGAAGGAATATCAGGAAGTCGCCTCCTTCAAACTTCTTCACAAACACGCAGTGATCGGCCTGCGTCTTGTGGTACCCTTGATCGGCCATGAAGGAATCAAACTTACGGTACCATTGTCGGGGAGCCTGCTTTAGTCCGTATAGGCTCTTCTTCAACCGGCATACCAGGTGCTCCTTCCCTTTCTCCACAAATCCCTATGGTTGTTGCATGCAGATCTCCTCTTCGAGGTCGCCGTGAAGGAATGTTGTCTTCACGTCCAGCTGTTCTACCTCGAGGTCCATGCTCGCCGCCATACTCAGCACCATCCGGATGGAGGTCATCTTTACTACCGGGGCAAATATCTCGTTGAAGTCCACGCCCTTCTTCTGCTAGAACCCCTTCACCACGATCCTGGCTTTGTATCTCGGGGGGTTGCCGGCATCTCCCGGTTTCAACTTGTACACCCACTTGTTTCGGAGTGCCCGCTTTCCTTTCGGCAACTCCACCAATTCATACGTATGGTTCTCATGCAGGGAATCCATCTCATCCTGCATGGCACTTAACCATTTGCGTCTGTGGGTGTCTTCCTTCGCTTCTTCGAAGCTTTCCGGCTCCCCCTCACCGGTCAGCAGGACATGCTCTGCATTTGGAAATCTCGGGGGGGGGGCATCTCTCTCTAAGAGGATAACACCTTCAGATGCCAGTAGGATACTTCCTTACCGGTCCATACTCTCTGTGGCGTGTCTCCGTCCAAGGGTACTGAGGGTGATCTATTTATCACGTAGGTCGCCGTCGACAGTGCCTCAGCCCAAAACTTCTTGGGTATTTTTGCATGCGCTAGCATACTCCGGACCCTCTCCATTATGGTCTGGTTCATCCTCTCGGCCAGTCCGTTTAGTTCCGGCGTCTTCGGCACGATAAATTCGAGCCGGATTCCCTTCGAGCGGCAGTACTCCTCGAACTACCCCCGGTATTCTCCTCCGTTATCTGCTCGAACCGCTTTCAGCTTCCGGCCGGTTTCTCTTTCCACTCTCGCATGGAGCTCTTTGAAGACGGATAGCACCTGATCCTTCGTCTTCAACGGTGTGGCCCACAGCTTCCGGCTGTGGTCATCTATGAATGTCACGAAGTACTACGCTCTGGCATGTAAGTTCGTGTCTACTTGACACACATCCGTATGCATCAACTCCAGTGGTGCATTACGTCTCATCGGTGGCCTTGGTCGGAAGGAGGTCCAGTTTTGCTTACCGGCTAGACAATCAGTGCACTTCTCCAAGTGCATGTTCTTCACTGGAATGAGTTTGTCGTCTGCAAGCCTCTTCATCCCCTTCTCGCTCATATGACACAGCCTCTGGTGCCACAGCTCACCGGCAATGTCGGATGCCACGTTCACTTCTTCCGGACATAACCGGGCATTCATCAGGTATAGTGTGTTGACCTTCCGGGCCCGAGCCACAATCAGGCTCCCTTTGCTGAACTTCATGACACCGTTCCGGATGCTACCCGTGTAGCCTTCATCATCTAGCCGACCGGCTGATATCAAGTTCAGACGAACCTCCGGAACGTGTCGAACATCCTTCAGCAACAACTTGCATCCGGTTGGTGTTGTCAGCCACACGTCTCCTATGCCGACAATTCGGCATGTACCTTCATTCCCCATCCAGACACAGTCGTGATCATCGATTGAGTAGGATGAGAAGCATTTCCGGTCCGGGGTAAGGTGGAAGGACGCTCCGGAGTCTACCACCCAAGTCATCTCGTCGCCGGCAAGGTTTATCTCACTCTCCTCGGTGATGAGCATCAACTCTTCTTCACTTGCCACGATTGCCGTCGTTCCCTTCCAATCCGGCCCCCTCCGGTCTTTACCGTTCCAGTCCGGGGTCCGCTTCGAATCTGTACCGTCGGTTTCCTTGTCTTTTCGGAAATGCCGACAGTTCTTTTGGAAGTGTCCCGGCTTGCCGCAATAGAAGCAAGTAGGCCTCCCCCTTGACTTTGATCGTGTCCCCGACTTCTCCCGGTTCTAGGGACTACGGTTTCTATGTCTTCCGCGTTGTGATTCAGTAAGGAGCGCTTTGGAGTCGGAGCTAGTATCTTTGTCTTTCCGACGCGCCTCCTCATCTAGCAAGCTCGACTTTACTCTTGCTAGGGATAACCGCTTTCCTTCCGGCCCGACGTTGCCCAAAGTGACAACCAAAGTCTCCCAGCTATCCGGGAGGGAATCAAGCAGGAGTAGCGCAAGTACCTGATCGGCGAGAGGTACTTCCAATGAAGTTGCCTGGTGGATCAACCCCTGGAAGGCATTCATGTGCTCCGCCATGCTGGAGCCATCTTGGTACCGGAGTCTTACTAGCTTCCGGAACACCGAAACCTGATTAACAGCATTTTTGTTTTGAAACATAATGCCGATCTTCTCCCAGAGGTCATGAGCCTTGCTCTCTTCATTGAAGTTGTTGTATAGGCTAATGTCGATGAAGCACCGTATGTAAGCCGTTGTCTTCATGTGCATCACCTCCCATATCGTGGCGTCGATTTTGTCCGGTCTCTTGTCCCCAAACTGAACCGGCAACCAAAGATCTTTAACCACGAGCATGTCCCTCACCTTCGACTTCCATACCGAATAGTTGGAGCCGGTGAGCTTGAACATGCCGCCAAACGATTCGTCCATTTTCTGTGTTGTTTCGCTCTAATACCACTTGACAGGAACTAAAACGCTCCTTTTACACGACGCTCGGCCACACCCGAGCTTAGAATCATACACAGAAAACTGGAAATAATGAACGACACGAAGAAGAGACGAGTACGCAGAATGTTTACGTGGAAAACCCAAACTAAGGGTAAAAACCACGGCAACCCACAAGCTGCATACTATCACTATGTTAAAATGTACAACAGTGAGTTCACGGAGGCAACGACCTTGTGCTCACGATCCTCGCCATAGGCGGCAATTACAACAGAGGCAACAACCTCTTTCTCTCTGTTAGTCTGTACACAATTACATGCTCTCTCTCTCCTTGCACCAACAAGAATGACAACCACTCTATCTAAAAGTTTTCCCTAAGTCATATTTATACTAATATGATTTTTTGGCTATTTACAAATATAGCCACGATGGACTCTCAGAAACATATTTACAAATATGTCTCTTCATCCGGTTCTCACTGGGTTTGCACCATCCGGCTCTCCGTAGCCGGGTACTCCTCATCCGGTTCTCACCGGGTCTGCACCATCCGGCTCTCAGTAGCCGGGTACTCCTCATCCGGTTCTCACCGGGTCTGCACCATCCGGCTCTCTGTAGCCGGGTACTCCTCATCTGGTTCTCACGGGGTCCGCACCATCCGACTCTCCGTAGCCGGGTACTCCTCATCTGGTTTCGGCCTCGGCCTATCGGCCTAGGCCGAGTTTTTTCATCAGCACTGTCCTTCTCCCTTCCCTTCCGGAGGGACTTGTCTCCCAACAGCAACTTGCCGATCCGTGTGAACATACCGAAGTTCAACCTTATCGCTCAAGACACACTCACGCAGGAACTGATAGTGCACTTCTATGTGCTTTGTGCGAGCATGGAACATAGTGTTCTTGGTGAGCTGCATGCTGCTGATGTTATCACAATATATCGGGATCGGGGTTGGTACCTCGATCCGCAAGTCTCGCAGTAGTCGCCGAAGCCAAATGGCTTCGCAGGTTGCAAAGGTCACGCACCGGTACTCAGCCTCAGTGCTTGATAGAGCCACTGTTGGCTGCTTTTTGCTGCTGCATGCAACAGCTACGTTCCCAAGGGAAAACATAAAACCGGAGGTTGATCGGCGATCTGATGCATCTCCGGCCCAGTCGGCATCTGTGTAACCGACCAGCTCTTCGGGTATACCGTGCCAGTATAACAGGCCCCGGTCCTTCGTGCCACTTACATATCGCGGTATCCGCTGCGCACACTGAAGGTGCTCCACGGTCGGCTTCTGCATGAATTGACTTATCATTCCGACCGGATAACTGATGTCGGGTCGCGTGATAGTCAAGTAAATAAGGTTTTCGACAATTTGTCGGAACCGTTTCTCGTTGCAGGCCGGTCCGGAGTTGGGACGAAGCTTCTGGTTCCGGTCCAAGGGTGTGGAGACAGGTCGGCATTCTGTCATGCTGAACTTGTACAACATATTCAAAACGTAATGTCGTTGTGAGAGCAATATGCCGTCTGGGGTTCGGATCACCTCGATCCCTAGAAAATAATGAAGGTCCCCCAGATCCTTCCTCTCAAATGCGTCCGACAATTGGGACTTGACGCGGTTGATTTCTGGAACTCCTGGTCCGGTGATGACTAGATCATCAACATGCAGTAGTATACATACCGGACCGGCTGAGCCTTGCCGGATGAACAATGAAGAGTCCGATTTGGAGGCCACAAACCCCATCTTACCCAACCGGTGCGTGATCTTCGCATTCCAAGCTCGAGGGGCTTGCTTCAAGCCGTACAACGACTTCTTCAGCCGGCATACCGCCGACTTGTTCATCTCCGATTCAAAGCCAGGGGGCTGAGTCATAAAGACTTCTTCTTCAAGATCACCCTAAAGAAACGCATTCTTCACATCCATCTGGTGAAGATGCCACCCCCTTGCTGCAGCAACCGCCAGCACCACACGAACCGTCGTCATCTTCGCTACCGGAGCGAAGGTCTCGTCGTAGTCGATTCCGTGGGTCTGCGCGTATCCCTTCGCCACTAACCGACCTTTATACCGGTTAACAAAACCGTTGGCGTTGTACTTTACCTTGTATATCCACTTGCATCCGATCAGTTTACAGTAAGGAGGAGGGTCAACCAGGTCCCATGTTTTGTTCACATCAAGTGCCCGCATTTCTTCTTCCATAGCGGCACGCTAATTTGCGTCCTTGGCCGCTTCTGCGTAGCTCTCCGGCTCACGCACTTCCGCCACCTTAGTCATGTACGCATAGTGATGCGCCATGTACTCATTGTACCCGTACCACTTGACGGGATCCTTCTAGCGGGTGGACCGACGTAACTCACTGTTACCCGGTTTGAGGCCCTTCTTGGTCGGTTCAATCTTCGTTGCCGAGGATCCGCCTTTCTCCTTGCCGGAGTTGGATGCACATCGATCCGACTCATCGTTGCCGGTTTCGAATTCCGGCATCTTCTTCTTCCCCTTCTCTTTGCGCGTGAACCGTCTCCTCGGTTCCTTGCGCGGGGAGTGCACAGCAGAGTCTCCACTACTCGTCGGTTCCCCATCGGACTGGTCAGATTGACTCAGTCTCTCGTTCGGCCCGCTCAACCGGAACGATTCCGAACTCTCATCCAGAGTCCATGCTTCATCATCCTCTACCTGGACCGGATCAGGCTCACTAGCCTCATCCTCCAGCATCGGGTCAGATTCGGAAGTCGGAGTCGGTAAGGAGTACCACGATGCCGATTCATCAAACTCGACATCTCGACTAACTCGGACCTGCCTTTTCCAGGGGTTATAACCCTTTTGCTCTTGAGCATAGCCGACTAGGATGCATTTTTCTGATTTTGCATCCAGCTTCCTCCGCTTCTCTTCCGGTACATGCACATATGCAATGCTACCGAATATCTTAAGGTGTCTCAAATTTGGCTTGCGTCCGAAATACAGCTCGTGAGCTAACACCTTGTCACTGATCCGGTTCTGGATGTAGACAGTTGTTCGGACTGCCTCCGCCTAGTAGAATTTGGGCACGCTCTTCTCCTCCAGCATTGCCCTTTCCGCATCAATAAGCGACCGGTTCTTCCTTTTGACAACACATGTATCTGCAGATGAACTCTCGCCGAATTCCCTTTTGTTGTAGATAACTGTTGAATTGGCCGGAAAAATACTCTTTTCCGCCATCTGACCGCAAGCATTTGATCTTCCTTTCCGATTCCCATTCCACCATGCTTTGGAGACTCCGGAAACACTCGAAGACTTCACTCTTCCGCTCAATGAGGTAGATCCATGTGTGTCGCGTATAGTCGTCGATGAAGGAGACGAAATATCGACTCCCGCCAAGACTAACATTCTATGCCGGTCCCCACACATCCGAATGGGTAAGGTCGAGCTTGTTACAGCTCTGGTTATGTTCGGTGGGGAATGGAAGCCGGTGTTGCTTCCCGAGTTGGCAGGCTTCACATACTTGGGCCTTCCGGCCGCTAAATTTTAGCAAACCGAAAACAACTTGTTTCGTTTGCAGGTCTTGAAGCCTCCGGTAATTGACGTGGCCTACTCGCTTGTGCCACAGGTCGATGTCCGATTCGACCTTCTGTCCTTTTGCAAACAGAGCGGGATAAACATCCTCCCGTCTCTACGCCCTTGCGCAATAATCTGGCCCTCTTCCTCAATGAAGCACCTGAGGTGCATAAACCGCACCTGCATCCCTTGGTCGACGATTTGTCTGACCGACACCAGGTTCTTCTTGATCGTCGGAACGTGTAACACGTTCATCAGCTTCCCCTTCTGTCCGACGTGGCTCAAAGGGACTTCTCCGACGTGCACAATTGGGTGAGGAGTGTCGTCTCCGGTTTCGACTACTCCTGGTTGATCCGGTTTCTCCAAAAAGGAGAACCACTCTTTGTGGTTCGTCATGTGGTTCGACGCACCGGAATCAACATACCACACTTCCTCCGATTTGGAAGTGGTCTTCTTCATCGAGTTCACCTCGTCATTCATCACCAAGGCTAGCCCGTTACCGTTCTTGGATCCTCCCGATCCCTTCGTGTAGTGCGAGCTTTGCCGGATCCGGATTTGTCCGAATCGGCGCGTTTTCTCCAGCACTCGCTTTCTCTGTGGCCATTTTGGCCACAGTACCAGCATTCCGTTGCAGATTTGTCTTGCCGGCCTCCGGCACCGCCTTGACTCCCCATGCCTGTGGAAGTCCCGAAACTGTTGTCGGCACGTTCTCTATGCCTTCGTTCTTGCTCTTGTCGGCCGCCTCCATTGCGTGCCGACCCGCCTCGTCCACCACGCCCACAGGACCGATCCGCTTCCGTGTACAACATCCGGTTGTCAATGGGTGCGCTAGTTGACGCACCGACGTGGTTCTCCTCTACAAGGAGCATCAACTGTAAGTCGAAAAATGACGGCGTATTCTCCCTTGTACATACCGCCGTTCGGAACGCTCTGAACTTAGACGCTAGGCCCCCAAGATAGACCTGTACCATCTCGTCTTCCTCTACGGCAACGTTGATAGAGGCAAGCGAGTCACAGATCTCTTTGATCCGGGTCGTGTAATCCGCCACCGACATGTCCTTCTGTCGAACATTGCTCAACTCCTGTCGGAGTTGCAGCTTCCGAGCTGTAGTGCTCGTGGCGAAAACCTTCTTCAGGTTCCCCCAAGCCTCCTTCAACGTCTTGGCGTCTCGGATGTGGCTCAGCAGCTAGTCTCCGACACTAGACGCGAAGTAGTACATCACTCTGCTTGCCGATTGTTCCCACACTAGGAAGTCCTTATGTGCCGCATCAGGTGTTGTTTCGTTGGCTCCTTCGACGAAACTCTAGTAGCCATGCCCAAGCAGGTACTGGTGCATCTTATACGACCAAGATGCAGAGTTGGATCTGTCGAGTTTCTCCACAGGGAGCGAGCTAGCCATCCCTCTATCCATCACTTCTCTGTCTGTTGTTTTACTACCTGTTAGGGTTTGCTTTCAAGCATTTGTTGGTTGTAGAGGAGGTTCTCAACCCTCGCGCTCTGATACCATGTAAACAATTACTTGCGGAAGCGTTAGAAAACAGAGAAAGCGGGGAATACACAGAGTACACGGGAGAGACAGAGAGAGCAGAACCTCAAAGCTATGTTCAAAAATATATAAAAACACTCTGTACATACAACTATGCTCAATAGCATTATTTATACAAGTCCTCATGGGACTGACAGAAGTACCGCGTACTTCATTTGCTCACATGAGCATCTGACACTTACTACGAGACTATAATTGCCTAGTAGTCTACACTAATACTAGGCTTCCGGTTACTGATTGGATCCAGCAAACTGGCTCCCCAGCTCACTGGCTTTGTTGCTTGCCGGCTCAGTTGCTCATAGTTTACCGATCCGTCTCACTTGCCGGCTCAGGCTTATTCAGCCGATCCGGCTCCAGTTCAACTAGCTGCTCAACATGACTAAGGACATCAAATTTGTTCGCTAGATTTGGGCTAATAGTACTATTAGGACTATCAAATATCCTTGCTGAAATAGACTCAGGTTTAGTACAATCAGAACTAGCAACTATTTGGTTTACCTGCCTTCTTGGCCTATGGGCACAGTTTACCACGATATGCCCTGGTCCACCGCAATAAAGACATAGTCGATTTGCTCGGCGTTGTTGCTTTTCTTCTTCCGATAGCGGTCCACGACGACGTGTGGTGTCAATTTCCATCGAAGTTGGAGTACTTACTGGAGGCGCATTATATGATTCCCTCGGAAAAGGTTTCGCTACCACTGAGGCGTAGGTAGGCTCTGATCTTGCCCTCGGAATCTGGAATTGTCGTTCCGAACGTCGTTCGAAGAGGCGGTTGTCGCATCTCCCCGCGCAATTGATTGCTTCTGTTAATGACTTTGGCTCTTCGGGGAAGGTCAAGAGTAAATTCGTGACATCGGTGCGTAAACCATAACGAAATTGCTCCATCAATGCGTGATCATCCCAAGGGATATCGGCAACGAGTAGGCGGAAATCTGCAGCGTATGCGGGGGTTGGACGGTCATCTTGGCGTAATCACCGGATTTTGTTGATTGCAGTCCTTATGCTGTCAGTATCTCCAAAATAGGCCTTAAACTCACTTATAAAATCTTCAAATTTGTTTAGTAATGGAGATTCTTTTTCCAACAATGGAGCAAACCATGCTAACGTTGAGCCACTAAGGAGAGTGCCTAATAATCCCACTCGTGATGCATCGGTGGGATATCGAGAAGGATGCATTTGTATCACTAAACGTACCTGATTCAAAAACCCTCTAAACTGTGATTGGGTCCCATCAAATTTTGCAGGAAGACCGATCTTGGATTCTTTGTGAATCCCTTGAGTGCTTGATCCATAGTCGCTTCGAGTTGTTGTACATGTAACGTCAACTCCCCATGTTGTTGTTGTTTTTCCAACGCTATTTGTTGAAGATCCCCCAACAAACGATGATTTTCTTGTTCTAGTGCTACAAATTTCTCTTTTAAGCACTAGAGCTCCGAGAAAACAGATTGGTATTCCTAAGTGCTAACAGTTTCCATTTTACTAGGGAGGATAAGAGGATTAATAAGAAGATAAAAGGAAGAGGAGGAAGGAAGAACGAGCAAAATTGGTTCAAACTGTCAAGAAAGAAGTATTAAAAGAAGTATTCGTACTAAGAGAAGGAATTAGTACTAAAAGAAGTATTCGTACTAAGAGAGGTGAAGAACTCTCGAGAGAAGTAAAGAGTGAGTGAGAGGGAGGGAGAGAGAGGGAGAGAGTGATGATAAGAAAAGATATTAAGACAAAGAAGGAATTAGTACTAAAAGAAGTATTCGTACTAAAAGAGGGAGAGAGTGATGATAAGAAAATATATTAAGATAGAGAAGGAATTAGTACTAAAAGAAGTATTCGTACTAAGAGAGGGAGAGAGTGATGATAAGAAAAGATATTAAGACAGAGAAGGAATTAGTACTAAAAGAAGTGTCTGTACTAAGAGAGGTGAAGAACTCTCAAGAGAAGGAAAGAGTGAGTGAGAGGGAGGGAGAGAGAGGGACAGAGTGATGATAAGAAAAGATATATATTATGTGAAGAGAATGTACAGTAGTAGCTAGGAGGCTTAAGACTGGCGTTAAATCGATTTGGTTCGAAATAATGCCTTGTGCCTCCTTTTATAGTGTTCTGAGGAATACTCTTAAAGTTTCTAGAATGTTCCAGAGAAATCTAGAATATACATCAATTTTCTATAATAAAACATAAATGAAAATAATATTTTATGTATCACAATGTATGGTCTAATGGTCAAGAGCTCAACCCATGTAGCATAAGGTCATGGGTTTGAGTCTTGTCATATCATGACACCAACGTATAAAAATGAATGTTATGCTAGACGAACACGAATTTTACGTACTATACTTTCAATTGTTAATTTTAAACCTCTAAGCTCTAACTTATTAAAAATTATATGCATTAATAATTATATGTAGAGTCTCCTTTTGATTTATGATTATCAAATATATGACCAAATTTATAATATGTATGATGACCAAATTTATAATAAGTGTGATAACTAAATTTATGATAAGTATGATGACCAAATTTATGATGATTTTCTCACAGAAATTTATAATATGTATGATAATAAATATCTCTAAAAACTGGTTTGGTTTGGTTTTGATTTATGATAAACCGGTTTGGTGTAGTTCTAAATTTTCAGTAAACAGTTCAGTTTAAATGGCTTCTTTGGATTTTATTATAACTAAATGGTTTGGTTTGGTTTCAAGGCCAAGAAACCGAACCGAATCGGGCCCATTGCTAGTGAAGATGCAATTTTGTGATAGTAGAAGTTGATGGCAAGCCTTTCCTAAACCAAGAATTGGGAACTCATATACAAGCATGCAACACAGAACCATGGCACTAGTGACACTAAAAATTACATCTAGTTATACAACAGAGCATGGAGCCAAATTTGTGTAGAACATACAAACTATGATATTACAAAGCATTCAAGCCAATTTCCATTTTTATGTTTATTGTTGTCAATATCATTTCCCATCTCATGCTTGAATGCTCCATAGAGCGCTGTAGTAATGTGAGGAGAGCACATGCAGAAATGGGTTAAACTAAATTTTCATCTCCTTAATCCTTATCAAACTTCCTTTTATTAAGCCACTCCAAGTAATAGAGTAGAGAATTATCTCACATGTGTCTTAATTTCCCTTTCATTACTTGAAACTAAGTTTCCTTTCCGTTATTCATTTAAAGTTGTTTCTTACTCACAATCAAACATGGATCACAACTGATTTTTTTGGCTCTAAAATCCCAGCTTGGAACACAAAATTACACAATTTTAGAGCAAATTCGCCGAACAACTAGTTGTGGGTAAATATGGAAAGAAACTCATTGCATCAACATAAAGATTTCATCTCAAGGAAGACATTGAGATTTTCGGAGCTAGATTTTGACCTCTGAGCGAAAAGTTGTGAGATCATATGTTAATTTTGAACAACGGGAATTGAACATGCTACATTGACCAAAGATCACATCCATTGACCAGAGGACATCCCGAAGGGGGGAGGTTATAAACATAAATCTCCGAAATTTCAACCCCCTTCAAGGAGGCATGAATACTTTTAAATTTTCAAAAACTGGAATCCCATTGAAGGAAAACTCCACCCAGGACTAGTGTTGGGCAAAGTTTTTAATCCCTACCACAAATTTTCCTACTTCTGATTAACCTAATTGGATTATAACCATTTTAATTGGCCATTTTTGTATTAATGTTTATGTCATTTAGAACTTCTTGATTATTATTTTTTAAATCATCACATACCAAATCGTATAGCATGAACATTTGGTAGAAATTTTACAATTGGTAAAATATTGAGAACATTGGCAACTAAGTAAACCATTGAGAAAAAAATTACTATACAATATTGAAACATCAAATGCTATATTGAAACCATAGTACGTAATATTCGTGTTTCTTAGCCCAAACATTTGTTTTCATACGTATGCAAACGAATGTGTATGTTATTAAAACATTTTTGTGTTTTTTTTTACACTTTTTGCCTTAACTTACCTTAACTTTCTTACCCTAAAATAAAAACCTTATAATAAATAATGAGCGCAAAAGTATATGGTATTTACCATAATTCGAGGGTGTTTTTCTTACGTGAATGATAAGAATGTTCACGAATGCGCATGCACGAATGGTATGTATGCTTCATACTATGATTGAAACATCACATATCATATTGAAACATCACATACCATATTGAAACAAAAATACTAGATTGACCACTAGATATGATAAACATTAAATGCCATATTGAAACACAAATACCATGTTAAGAAATGGCATGTCATATTGAAACATCACATACCTGTCACCCATTTTTGTTCCAGGTCCAGTTCCCAATGAGGATTGGACATGGTCTCTCACGCCCGTTCGTGTTCCAGTTCCAGTTCCCGATGAGGACCGCACATGGTCACTCACGTCCATTGGTGTTCCAGTTCCAGTTCCCGGTGAGGACCGCACATGGTCACTCACGTCCGTTGGTGTTCATGTTTCCAATGAGGACAACATATGGTTTCTCACTCCCACCACTTCTCGTTCACCCCTACACCGTACTTTTGAAAAGGCGGCAAAGGGGAAGATAATGTCACATACATCACAACAGTTATGTCAAGATTTGAACTCTTGACCTCTTGTATTATTGTCAAGTGTTATATTGTAACCAACACATCCAAGTACATAATCGTGTTACACATTCTAAGAGTTTTTAGAAAGTTCTAGAACTAGAAGGTTCTAGAGGGTTCTAGAATATTCTCCAAAATATTCTCAAGAATATTCTAATGCATGTACTTCAACTCACAATATAAATACTTGTAACCTCCACACTAGTTATTCTTGTTCCATTCCATCTTGTCTCATTCTTCATCTCTGTCTTCATGCTCTCATGTTCTTCATTTAATATCGGTTGTAGCCTTATCACTCATAGTCTCATCATCTGTGTTTCGTCTTAGTCCGCGCTTGGTGTGTTTGTGATAGTACGTGTGAAATTGAGTAGCGACTCTTGATGTTCAAGAACTTTGCCAATGAATGTTGCAATTGAGAGTGCACATTGTAGTTGTGAAAGAAATTCGTGCAAGGATTGGGTTTGGGGGATTTTATGGCCGAATCTCAATATCATGGTGAACCATCCATGGAAAATTATGCCAAAGGGGAAAATAAAGAAGATTTTGAGAAGAATAAATTGTCATCTCAACAGTTGATATGGTCGTGGATAAAGCAACATCTCATGGGTTAGAGTGAGATTCTAAAGTTCATGGTAATGTCAGATGAGTACGTACTAATAAAGATATAGATGTTGAAGATGAAGAGTGGCATCGAGTGAAGTATAAGATAGAAGGGAAGGGTGTTGCCATCCAAAGAGACACAAAAAGTACTAATGGTGAGGCAATATCAATAGATAAATCGAGAATGGATGAGGGCTTTAAGAAAAATCCTTGGTAGAAACAATATAAAATTAGAGATTGTCTAACCAGTTACAATTTGATTCTTCAGAAAGGGTGGTGCAACCTCAATTCCAAGGACTTCGTACTTGTGCGGCTAGACAACAAAATTCTATAATTGGTGGAGGGGATGTAGTACACACAAATCCTTATGCAACTCTTGAACAAATAGTTAGCACATTTATGAATACACTTTCTCATAAAGAGCAAATTCTTACTAAAGCTGTTTAATGAAAGTGAGGGACACCTTCTCATAAGAAATATATCTTATGGAAAATTTTATTTGATAAAGAATGGGATGTTTTATGTGTAGTTAAACATAGGTGTCAGATTTAGCATGATCTCTATTACATATGCGTGGATATTCCAGATATTATATAGGTCAGTCATCACATCAATATTCAAGTGTAGTCATGATTGTTCATGAATTGTTTTGTCCACATATAGTCTATAATGATCTTGGATATGGACATTTTTTGGTGATGGAAGTTAGGTATTTTAAGGTTTTGGTATGGTTGGTAGGAATTTATGCACCCAACAATGCTAATCAACACAGTGAGTTGTGGTCTTCTATGTATCCAAGGTTATCAATGGGTCGTGTTGGTTTGTTAATGGTAAATTTAATATGTGTCTTGATGCATCACAATGTACTTCATAATTCTCATTGATGGATTCTCTTGATCAATTTGAGACAAATTGACATCAACGGTTTTGAAGTCAAATGTATGTAAATGGTTGCATCAAGATGAGGTTGAGTTTACATTTTAGTCTATGAAATATAAGGAAACATGGAGTAGGTTGGATAGAATGTATGTTACATGCATGATAAGCCCTTTTTGCCAAAGATGCTTAATATGTCAATTGTGCAAGAGGTTGTGACTTCGGATCATTTTCCCATATGTTTGAGTTTAATAAACCTAGGTAGATATGTACGAAACATTGCTTGATCGAGTTCCTTTGAGGTTTAATTCATCTTTATTATTTCATTCCATATTTGATGACTATATGTAACACATTTTTGGCATGTTTTCAAAATAGATTAATTCAAAAGGATGACATGCATGGGATACAACATTACAAAACATTAATGATATTCACCGTATGTATGGTATTCACCATATATATGGTATGACTAATGCTAGAGAGAGAGTCAAGAAGGCACACAAAAAAGTAACTGTCTATTATAAACCTTGGCTTAAACTACTTATAAAGTTTAAATATTCATTTTCATGTGAAACGCCCACAAAAATTATACACTTCAAATGACATGCCAAAATTTTATTTTCCATGTCATATATATTATATGTATATATGTCACATATTATTATATAAATATATATACGTACTATGTACTACCTCGTCACTATTTGGGGGAGAAACATTAAATAGGTGAAGCCCGTGAATCTAGAGCTTGGATGGCCCTAAACTAGTCTCGGACATCGTAGATGATCGGAGCCGTCCAATATTTTAGATGCAGGGAAAAACAAAAAGAAGATAGATAAAGTAAAAAATAGAAAAAAAGGAGAGGGAGAGAGAATGTAACTTTTGGAGGGAAATTTTGAATCTTTTCTCTCTCTCTCTTTCCTCTCTACGTCCTCTCTTCTGCACGTTTTCTCTCTCCGTTTTATCTCTGCATGCTCTCTCGCTCTCTCTGTCTCTTGTGGGTAAAAAACTAGGTAAGATCTTTTATTTATTTATCGCCATGTTTATCTTGTGCCACTTTTATATGTTTGTATCCCAGACATGTTGTTTTTGTTCCATTTTTAGGGTGAGGTTTCTCTTAAGCATCTTGTTCACTTAGTCTAATGTTCTTATCAACATTGTGCAAGGTTAGCTCTTAACTCTTGTGGAGTATTTTGTTCTCCTATATCGTGCTCTTCTTCCGGAATATGGGAGTCATTTCTCATCATTGACAACTAATCTATATCTGACATTTAAGGTGACATATGTATTGGAAAAGGTATAATTTCTTGTGGGTGGAACAACAACAAAGGATGTGACTTTCTAAAGTGCTCACAAGTGGGTAAAAAACCAGGTATTTGGTATTTTTATCTTTGCCTTTTGGTATAGCCATAGCCATAGCTATATATTTGTTTTTAGATACAAAGATCAAACACTTGGAATAAAAGATTTGAAGCTTAGTGTCAAGATTCGAACTCTTGACATAACCATGTGGTAATCGAGTGTTATGTGTTAACCACATATCTAGCATATAATCATGTAAATACTTCCTCATTTTAGGTTTTAGCTAGCATCATGTGCATAATTCCTCCCTTGTATTATTTACACTTGGCACATGTATGCGTACCTACTGCCTACATGCTCTATTGTATCACATGAGTGCAACATGTACGCATGCCAGTTAGTATAAATAGTTGAGTTCACCTTGAAGGAATTCAAGGTGAACAACGCCAGTCATGGACATATCAATCTAGTATTCTCGTTTCGCCCAATCTTGTCTCCTTAATCATCATCTCTATCTTTATGCTCTTGTGTCATTCCATCATCGCTCCGTCGTAACCTCATCATCCGTGCTCCGTCTTAGTCCGCGCTTGGTGTGTCCGTGACACTTAGATTACATATCTAAGTAGATCTATAGAATGAGTTATCTCTTTATCACCTAGATGACATGTTTGGTGGATTTACAATCCCTTTTAGGAACTTGTTGAAACTGACACATGTGATCCCATACATGAATGTTGGGTTGATGATTTTTTCCTCTTGTCTATAATTGTAGGATTAAATTAACCACGGTGTTTCCAATAGGAAATTGACCCTTCATCATATCTGTCGAGTCCACCTCTACATCTCAAGTAAGTTCTCCGCCCAACTTTAAATTTCTAAGTTGAAGTGTGGACTATCATTCTAAGTTGAAGGTATGACTATCATCTCATGTTTTGCAAGGTATGACTATCATTCTAAGTTGAAGTGTGGTTTTTTACCCACTTTCGAGCTCTTCAGAAAGTCGCATCCTTTGTTGTTGTTCCACCCACGAGAAATTATACCTTTTCCAATACATATGTCACTTTAAATGTTAGATATAGACCAGTTGTCAATGATGAGAAAAGACTCCCATATTCCGGAAGAAGAGCACGATATAGGAGAACAAAATACTCCACAAGAGTTAAGAGTTTACCCTGCACAAGGTTAATAAGAACATTAGACTAAGTGAACAAGATGCTTAAGAGAAACCTCACCCTAAAAATGGAACAAAAACAACATGTCTGGGATACAAACATATAAGTGGCACAAGATAAACATGGCGATAAATAAATAAAAGATCTTACCTGGTTTTTTACCCATGAGAGACACAAAGAGAGAGAGAGAGAGAGAGAGAGAGAGAGAGAGAGAGAGAGAGAGAGAAGATTCAAAATTTCCCTCTAGAAGTTACATTCTCTCTCCCTCTCTCTCTCTCCTTTTTTTCTATTTTTTACTTTATCTATCTTCTTTTTGTTTTTCTCTACATCTAAAATATTGGACGGATCCGATCGTCTACGATTTCCGAGAAGAGTTGAGGGCCGTCCAAGCCCTAGATTCACGGGCTTCACCTATTTAATGTTTCTCCCCCAAATAGTGACGAGGTGTACATAGTACTATGTACTATTAATTGTGTGTAATGATATATGTTTTTATATTATTATTTTTTTTCCCAAAAAATATATGTTTTTCAGAACAAGTTTAAAATAATATCATCATCATGTAATAATAATATATATTCTCAAATCTTTATTTTGTACTAATAATATTAGTTTAAATTTTAAACAATAATCTTTATTAAATACTTTAAGAGTGTAAACTCTAGGTTTCATTTTAATGTTTACGTTTTAAGTTAAAACTATTTTTTTTATTAACCTTTGTTTTCATACTTCTTAGTAAAAACATTAACAAGATATTTATTTTATGTATTTCATTATCATCTTTGTGAGGTAGTTATGCTAAATTGTGTACCTTTTATAGTAATGACATGTATAACAATGTAGCATTACATAGACTCTAGACCTTTTCCTTTTTAAAATTTGTATGTCAAATGACATGTAGTTTTTGCAATTTTATGTCATATGACATACATCTTTAAAAAATGCCCGTAAAAACACTTTGATACTAACCCGTCAAATCTAGGCCCTAACTCCATACCTTCCTTTTTTATGTATAGCCTTAAATTCCAATCAATGTGCCTTTTTAGTATAGCCTTCTTTCTATATCCTTCCAAACACAACGTGCCAATGATTGTATGTACCATCAAACTATGTGATCAAGTATTCACGAATCATAAGAAGAAGACAAAACCCTATATGGACACGTGTATATTCTACATATCTATCTATATGTATATAATATAGAATCTTCCCACTTTATATAATTGGAGACACATCCCACACCTATATACTAACTAATGCCATAATTGTAATGTGTGATATCATATATTCATGTGTGTGTGTGTGTGTGTGTGTGTTGGTTGTCGCATGTCAGCAACTCATATTTAGCGTGATAGATTGACATATTCGCATTTGTGGGGTTTCCCATTTGAATGCAAACGAATATGCATACAAATGCATGGTCAAGTATTCGTTGAACCCAACAACAAAAAAACTTCATTATTTAGTTTCTTAGGATAAAAAAAAAGGGACTTGACAATAAAAAGGGACATTAAAAGAGGAACTTTTTTATAATAAACGTAAAAGTATTTGTTTTATTTTTAATAAATAAATAAAATAAAATAAAGGGTCATTAACTCCTCACTTTTTATTCTCTCAAAATTTATGGATATTTTATTTTTATCTTGTCATTAAAAATTGGACTTTACACTAATCATATTTCTATAATAAATATAAAAATATTCGATTTTTTTAAAATGAATTATTTAAACTAAAGGTTCATAAACACTCCCCTTTTTTATTTGACACTGTAAAGGAGAGTTAACACTAATCATATTTTTATAATTTATTAATGAATGACGGTTCTCTTTTTAGTGAATTAAATTTATTTTAAATAAATAAATATTTGGTATATTAATGTTGCAAAACGAATGGTTTTATAATATTCTTGGGGCCATTTCGTATTCTCAAATATTAAGAATATCACACATTAAGAATATAGAGAATATTGTGCATGTGTCAATCTATGTGTGGCGTACATCCACATGTGAAAACGAGACATCATGCATATTGAAACTCATACATGATGCAAACTTCAAATAATGATTATAGATGTGATGCCATATTCTTGGCTATGGAGTCCTCTTTTCATTATAGATATCCCATGTGAAAAGACCAATATCTCATGCTTGTGCCACTACCCACCATATTGATGGAGAAGCTACTAATGTCAAATAAATAAATAGATAAAAGTATGCTCAACGTAAACCATTCACACCCATTAGCAATGTGAATTAATATGTTACTTGAAAATAAATCTGAGAGAGGTGGTGCACATTTTGAACCTTCACAATGATGGAGAAGCATGAAATCACATGATCAAGTATAAAAAACCGAGATTATAATTGGGCAAAACAATAAGATCATCTATGTAGTGAAGATGAAATGTTGTGATAGAAGTTGATGGAGAGCCTTTCCTAAACCAAAAATTGGGAACTCATGAACAAGCATGCAACACAAACTATGGCACTAGTGACACTAAAAATTACGTCTAGTTGTATAGTAGAGCATATACTGTCATGAAGATTTCACCTTAGGGAAGATAGTGACATATTCGGAGCTTGGTTTTGACCTCCAAGCGAAAAGTTGTGAGATCATATGTTAATTTCGGACAGCAAGAATTGAACATGCTACATTGACCAAAGTACACATCCATCCACCAGAGGACATTCAAAAGGGGGAGGTTATAAACATAAATCTCGGAAATTTCAACCCCTCTCAAGAAGAGAGGGAAACTTTAAAAATTTCAAAAACTACAATCCCCCTGAAAGGGGGAGGGCTACTTCGAAACTCTACCCATGAGTCATGACCAGTGTTGAGTAAAGTTTTTAATCCGTATCACAAATTTTCCTACTTTTGATTAACCTAACTATATTTTAAAAAATTTAATTGGCCATTTTTCTATCAATGTTCATGTCATTTGGAACTTCTTGAATTTTTTTAAAAAAATCATCACATACCAAATTCTATAGCATGAACATTCAATACAAATTTTACAATAGATATAATATTGAGAACATTGGTAACTAAGTAAACCATTGACAAAATTTTACTATACAATATTGAAACATCACATACTGATACCATATTGAAACAAAAATACTAGATTGACCAATAGATATAATGAACATCAAATGCCATATTGAGACACAAATACCATGTTAAAATATGGCATGTCATATTGAAACATCACATACCAAAATCGTAGAACATTTATATCTAATTATCTTAGCAAGAGAGAACCAAGTCATTCATTGCATGGGGAGATTCCAAAACATATTAGATAAAATTTCCAAAATTTCGATCTACATCTTTTATGAAGTTCACAATGTCATCATCATCATCAGAAGTTATTGTGGAAATATGACAACATGCTTTGCTTCACCACAACAAAATTTAGGTACTGAAGTCATGTTCTTCTAGATTAGGTCCTTCGATAGATATTTATATCAATGTATCTACCACATTGCTTTTTAGTCTATTTCTAAACCTATTCTTTGCTAGATTTAAGCCACTAAATCCTCTCTCACATGGTAATATAGAAGAGTATCGAATTAACCCTATCAATGAAAGATTTAAAACCGTGGATAACTTTTCTTTTCACACATAAATACAATTTATCATATACCCAAACATCTAAAAAATCTCTTCCTAGCCATTCTCTGGTAGCTTTCTTTCCTTTGTTGTGTTCGTCAAAATTTTCATTCTTCGCCATCTTTGTCGAAATTTTCGTTGTCTTCTCTTCCCAATTTCAGAATTTGAAGCCAAAAAAATCTTTGTTTTCCTTGTTTGTCCACGGAATTTTTTAACATGGATTTGCAAGAGATATTTAAAAGTATATATATTAAAAATTATAAATGATAGTAAATTCTTGAGAATGAGTGTTGGTGTAGGGTCATGGAGATAGAGAGAACGAAAGCATTTTGCTTTGATGGATATGGTTTTGTTGGTGTTGGTGTAGGGTTATGGAGATAAAGAGAACAAGAGCTACTTGCTTTGATGGATATAGTTGTTTAGGGTTTATATGATTATGGATATGTATAGATCTCAAGACTAGAGCCGTTACTGATTACTCTATTTCCAATTATTTTTAAAAGACTCCAGAGTCCATACCCTTTTTTTGTATAGCCTTTAATTCCAATCAATGTGTGAATTTCTTGTATAACACGTGCCAATGAATGTATGTACCATCAAACCATGTGATCTAGTATTCATCGAGTATATAATATAGAATCTTCCCACTTTATATAATTGGAATCTCATTCCACACCTATATATTAATTAATGCCATAGTTGTATATTGTAATGTTTGATTTCATATTTCATGTGGGTGTGAGTGCATTGGTTGTCGTATGCGAGCAACTCGTATTTAGCATACACCCACATGTGAAAAACGAGACATCATGCCTATTGAAACTCATATATGATTAATGATCATAGATGTGATACCATATTCGTGGGCCATGGCTATGGAGTCCTCTTTTCATTATAGATATCCCATGTGAAAAGACCAATATCTCATGTTGTGCCACCAAATTGATGGAGAAGCTACTAATGTCAAATAAATAAATAGATAAAAGTATGCACA